>NC_133617.1:29197421-29207421 GCF_048593235.1 Sminthopsis crassicaudata | reverse complement strand
GGAAGGAAGGGAGAAAGGAAGGAAAACAAGGGACAGATAGAGGGGAAGGTGCTTTTTTTCCTGAGTCACAGCACTTGCTTCTGAATAGCTCCTGAAAAATGCGACCTGGCAGTTGTCCTGCCTAGGGCTCGGTTGGCTGATCGGTGGAGGAGCAGCTGGCGGAGTGTCAGCACTTTTCCAAGTCTCTACCTCCAGTGCTGCCCACTTCAGGGAACAATCAGTTCTTGTGAGCCTCAGAAGTCTTCCATGAGTCTGCCGAGTGCCCAGCTAGAATGTTCGGTGGGAAGAGCCAGTGGTTATCATCACACCCCCTCTATGTGCATCAGGGTAGCTAGAAGCTTCTTGGGAAGGGGAACAAGAAGCTGTTAACCCAAGGAGGGAGCTAGGGGTAAAAGCTAAAATGGAGTCTGCAGAAATGGAAGAGGCAGAAGTCCTGAACCTTTAGGAAAATGTAAGGAAGATAGAGGCCCAGGTATGCATGCTGTGGACACTTAGGACATGGCCCAAATTAAGACAAAGTCAAGTTTCTGATAGACTGTAAGCTCCTTGAGAGTAGGGACTATTACCTTTGTATCCCCTAGTATAATGGCAATAGCAAAAGCTCCAGACTTGGAGTCAGGAAATCTTGAGTCCAAATCCAGTCTCAGACACTTACTAGCTCTGTGACCCTGTATGCCTCAGTTTACTCATTTGAAAGTACATACACACATAGGCACACATATGAGTTATACTGGAAAGAATTCAATTGAATTGAACTGGTGGGAGAGTCTGTGTGTTATAATGAGTAATCATGAAGGTTCAAATGTTACCTCAGATATTTAGTAATTGTTTAGCCTAATTGATCTCCCTGCCTCAAGTCTCTCCTTACTCAAATCCATCTTCCATTGAGCTGCTAAAGTGATTTTTCTTTTCTTTCTTTCTTTTCTTTCCTTCCTTTTTTGGGGACAATTGGGGTTAAATGACTTGTCTAGTGTCATACAGGTAGTCTAGATTTGAACTCAGATCCTTCTGACTTCAGGACTGGTGCTCTATCCACTGTACCACCTAACTGTTCCAAACAGATTTTTCTAAAGTGTGACTCTGTGTAACTACCCTACTCAAGAAACTCCAGTGGCCTCTCGGATTAAATACAAAATGTTACTTTTAAAGGCTTTCACAACCTGACCCTTTTCTATCTTCCCACAATTCTTACATTTTATTTCTTTCCATGTACTTTGTCATTCAAGTCACAAAGTCCCTCTTGCTCTTCCTCGGACAAGACCGACTGTGGATTTCTCCCATCCTTGAAAAGCTCTTCTTCTTCAAGCCTGCCTTCAGGATCGCAGAATTGGAGGATATTAAGGTACCTCAGGGACCATCTGGTTCAAACCATCCCTGAAAGTCATCTACTACAACATATGTGACAAATTGTCATCCACGTCCTTGCTAGAAGGTCACTAGCGAGGGGGAGCTCATCACCATCCAGAATAGCTAGTCTGTTCCTCATTGGAGCGTCTCTCTTTGGTGGGAAAATCTTCCTGACACCCAGCCTCACTTTGATCTTGTTTCATCTTCCATCCATTACTCCTGATTATATTCTGGGGCATGGACTGGAGGTCCTTCACCAACTGGTTAGTCCATAGTCTAAATGAATAGTAATTATTAGAAATTATACTCATACTTCGGTGGATTCCAAATTCATTATACTTGATTTCATTGTTTATAAAATATCAAGATGCCCACAGTACCACTGATGGAGAAAGATTCTTTCTTTGCCCATGTCTTTTTCTTTCCTTTCTTTTGTTTATTGATCTGCAGAGTGATTTAGACCTTCCCCAAATGAGCAGTCCATGTAGTAGTACCTCCCCTTTCACAAGGAATGCAAATTTTGTTCAATATTTTTTTTAAATAAAAACTATTTTTAATTAATTTTTAATAAAAACAAAACTTTTTTTTTTTTTAGTAAAATCTCATTTTACTTTTTCAAAATTTCACTTATTTTTCCATTTTCCTTATAAAACATCCAATTCACTAGCAGCTCTTCTTCCTTCAACCAAAAGCAAAGGGTGTTCCAGTATTTACCTCTGTCTTATTGGGCACCTTGTGCAGGGACAAACCTAGAGTCTTGCACAGAGCTGGCACTTAAGAAATGTTTCTTGAATTGCTCACTAAATGCTTCACAGTGATATCTATCAGGATGTCAAAAATTTCTTGGTGTCTCATTTTTAATTTAATTTAAAAAAAAACCCAAACAATATATGTGAGTAACTCAAATAAACAACTCCTTGGAAGGAAGTTCTCTGTCATCCCATCCTGAATTTCCTCAAGATTCCCTTTGGGTATCTGTGCAATTAATCATTGGGGGAGCTAAGTGACAACTCTTATGCAATAATTTGGGGTAAATTAAATCCAATCAGTCATAGAGGCAATCCTGCTCCAGCTATGAGAAACTGATCAGATCCAAACCCCATGATGGTAAAAATGGGGGTAGCATGGTGAGGGACGTCGGGCTCCATCTGGAGGGTTGTTTATTTCTGGGCACCATGGATTATGGGTATTGGTATGCTGGGGGAAGAGTGTGGCCCTAACAGGGAAGTAATGAGTTCACGTTTTCAGAGGACTGGTTAAAGGAACTGGGAGTATTTAGCAGGAGAAGTGAAGACTGGGGAAGGGAGAATAATTATGAGAGCTGTCTTCAAGAATTTGAAGGGTTTTTAATCTAAGGAATAAGCCTTTAATCTTCTTGGAGCCAGAGTAAAGTAGCAGGAATAATAGAAGTTGATGGGAGTGGGGTAGAAGTGTTGGGAAATGGCAAGGATGCAATTTAGGCTAGACAGAAAAAGTGAGTCCCCCATCACTGGAGATGGTCAAGCAGAGGCTGCATGTCTGTTTTGTATTCATTATAGAGGGGATTCTGGACCTGTCACAAATTCAATCAGATTGTCTCAGAAGTCTTTTCTATCTCTGAATGTCAGAGAGAATCAAATGAACTTTGGGGATTTCAAAGGACATCTAACAGGAGTGATTTGGTAAAATGGGACCACTTGGACTTTGATAATACGACCTTATTTTAGTTTTTGTTTTTCTTTGTTTTGTCATTCTTTGTACCTCTAGCAATATTATTGCTTGTTGTTTTGACCTGAATTTGCCACTGACAAGGATAATACAACCTTATTTTGGATTGTTTTTGTCATTCTTTGTATCTCTAGCAATTAGGACTTAGTAGATGCTTAATAATTGCTTGTTGTTTTGACCTGAATTTGCCACTGACAAGCTGGATGAGCTGGGACATTTTTTTCCTTCTTTGCCTTTGTTTCCCCCTGCTATATTATCCTCACTCTGGCATTTAAAGCACTCCTGCCATCTGGTTCCCACCTACTTTTCCAGCTTTCTTTTATATTACTCCCCCTCACAAAATCTCTTGATTAAACTGGTCCCCATATAGATGTTCTATTTCCCATCTCCATGCCTTTGTCCAAGCTGCCTTCCATGTGTGAGAGCCACGTGCTCCTCAACTCCATCTTTAGCCATCTCCAATGAGAGGCTGTTCTTGATCTATCTAATTATCAGTTTCTCCCTCTTAAAATGCAAGAGAATAGTTAGCATTTACACAGCCGCTAGGTAGTGCCATAATGCACAGAGCTCTGGAATCAGAAAGACTAATCTTAAATTCAAATCTGGTCTCAGACACTTACTAGCTGTGTGACCCTGGACAAGTCAACTTACCTCAGTTTTTTCATCTGTAAAATGAGCTTGAGAAGAAATAGCAAACCACTCTAGTATCTTTGCCAAGAAAACCTCACAAAAAGCTGGACACAATTGAAGAATAATAAGTGTTTATATTGTGTTTTTAGGTTTGCAAAGCATTTTATAAATATCTAATATCCACCCTGGAAGGTAGGTGCTATTATTATTTCCATTTTATAGATGGGGAAACTGAGGAAAAGAGAGGTTAAGTGACTTTTGTAAAATGGAAATAATAATACCACCTACCTCCAGCCTTGGAGATGGGGAAACCGAGGCAAGCAGCTTCCAAGTCTCCAGGATACAGGATACAGGATTTGTCTTCTGATTTATCCTGACTCTAGGTCCAGCACTACCCACTGTGCAAACTACTTGCCTCTGCTTTGTGTCTACTTAGTTGTATATATAGTACTCCCCCAGTAAAATGTAAGCTCTTTGAGGACAGGGATCATCTTTCATTTTGTCCATGTATCCCCAGCTACTTAATAAACATTTGTTTCATCAAATCAGAATTTTAGGATTCTGTAACCCATCCTTCAGAGGCTAGTTTTGATGTTTAGAGATAATTTCAACCAAAGAAAACACTGAGTTATTAATAAACGGTTTGCAGTAAAGTGGGAAGAGAGACTTTGGAACTCTTCAATTGAAAAAGCTACTGTTGATGGCTTCCAAAATAAGCCCCTATTTAGCATTCCATTCAGCTCATTTGCAAATTAAGAGAAGCATTGTTTTAAAAATAATTGAATCTAATTTTGTACATTTGGTATATGGGTCTCCACTGACTTAAAATCCTTATTTTTTGTAATGCTCTGAATACAGAGTAATCTCTTTCACTGAACGTCTGCTGTTTTAAATAATCTTCAAGAGGAAGTGTAGGTTTAAGGAAGATAAAATGATGCTGGGTTAGAGGTGTGGAGGGAATGGCATTTGTCTTTTTGTCTTAAAAATGGAAATAAAAAATAAAATTTGTTATACACAAAAGAACAAAGTCCTTGGTTATTCTGAAATGTGTCACGTATGGGTATTGAATCATGGAATCATAGCAGCATGCTACAGTGGGAATTTTTAGGGCTCCAAGGATCTGAGTTTGAATTCTAGTTGTGTCACTTATGAGCTGTGTGACTTTAAAGAAGTCACCCGATCTCTCTGGGTCCCCGTGTTATCATTTGTAAAATGAGGGAATGTGACTACTTGGCTTCTAAAGTCCCTTCCAGGTCTAAATATGTGATTCCCTATGAATCTTGGACTTGGCAGTGACCATAAATGCCTTCTGGACCACTTTTACCTGAATTTCCCAGAATCCATTCAATTATTAGTCATTGGGTGTGTGGCAACATGTGCCTGTAGTCTCTGTTACAGAAATTATATCAGACTATGAACTCCTTGAGAATGGGGATTTTTGGGGGGTATCACCAGCTTTTGGAATGGGGCTTAGCTTAATAAAGTGTTAGTTGATTGAGTGATCCACTGAATGGGGAGCTGGATTACTTGATTCCAAGAGCTCTGAATTGGCTAAAGTCAATCAGGTATCTATATCTATATCTATATCTATATCTATATCTATATCTATATCTATATCTATATCTATATCTATATCTATATCTATATCTATATATATTCATATACACAAATACATTTGTATCTTGAAGTTTTCAAATACAGATTAGATTTTATACACACATATAAGCATGTGCACCAAATGCAGAATCTAATCTCCATTTGCAAATTTCAAAGTCAAGGGTTCTTCATTTTTGGGGGGTCAAAAATTTCACAGTCTGGTGAAATCTATGGATCCCTTCTCAGAACAATAATTTGTTGCATATGTTCAATTTAGGGAAATGCTTTCAACTAGAGGTTAATAAAAATAAAGATGTGATTTCCCTTCATCCAATTCATAGACCCCCCCTGAAAATTATCCTCTTTGGGTCCATGAATCCCAGGTTAGGAGCCCATCACCTCCCAAGGTAACCCATTCCACTCCACCCATCCTTGAAATGTTAAATGGCTTTTCCTTCTATACTTTTCTGCAGCTTTGTACACCCTCCTCCCCTTCCCCTGCCATGGATATTTGTTCTGTCTTCTAGGCACCAAAGTCTCATCCCTGTGTCATATGATAATACTTCAGTTCTTGAAAAAAACCTGTCATTTCTTTTTTTCTCCACATTAAATATCCCCAATTCCTTTAATTGATTCTCTTTTGGTACAAACCTGAGATTCTCCACCATCTTGGTATCTTCTTGGATATTCTCCAGTTAGTAGTTTTCCTAAATTGTGGGATTCAATACAATACTCCCAATGTAGTCTGATCAGTTCAGATTAAAGTGGGAGTGGGACCAGGACCTTCCCAGTTCCCCATAATATATCTCTTTTCATGAAATCTAAGGTCATTTTGTTTTGTTTTGTTTTGTTTTGTTTTGTTTTTGTTGTTGTTCTCCCTATCATGGTCTTGACTTATATTGATCCTATAATTTATGTGTGGTACTCAGAACTGAAATGGATAGGGACTGTTCCTGTGACTTCATTGGTTTGGGGAACTGTCCAATGAAGAACCCTTTTCTACCATGTGACTTCATTGATTTGAGGAACTGTTCAATGAAGAACTCTTTTCTTCCATGTGACTTCATTGGTTTGGGGAACTGTCCATGAAGAACCCTTTTCTACCAGTGTTATTTGACACCTTCTCTGCAACTTAGTCTTAGAGACATGCATAACTCATTACATGTGAGAGATGGTACTTGAACTCTGGGGCTAGTCTTTTATCTACCATACACTACCAATTTGCCTTTGTAAATCATTATTTCAGATTTATTCCCTTTCATGTTTTGAAGCAACATGGCTTGATGGTTAGAAAGCTGGCCTTTTGTTCTTCCAGATGAATTTTGTTATTTTTTTCTAGGTCAGTAAAATAGTTTCTTGGGAGTCTGATTGGTATAGCACTAAATAAATAGATTAGTTTGGGTAGTGTTGTCATCTTTATTATATTTGCTTGACCTCTCCAAGAACACTTGATATTTTTCCAATTGTTTAGATCTGACTTTATTTGTATGCAAATTGGTTTGTAGTTTTGCTCATATAACTGAACTCTTTTCTACTTTGCTCTTGTTCTCGTGTCTTATGCTGCCTCTGAAACTTAGGCTAGACCTCCAGCTTCACTTCCCATCTCTATCCATTCAAGCCCTCTCTTCTTTCAAGACCCAACTCAGATGTCCCTATTTCCTTTTTTTAATTAATGCTTTTTATTTTTCAAAACATATGTATGGATAATTCTGTGACATAAATCCTTGCAAAACCTTGCGTTCCAGTGCTCTTCCCTGCTTTGTCCACCCCTCCTCTAGGTGACAAGTAATCCAATATATGTTAAACATGGTAGAAATATATGTTAAATCCAATATATGCGTACATTATTTATACAATTATCTTGTTGCATAAGAAAAATCAAATAAAAACAGAAAAAATGAGAAAAAAAATAAAATGCAAGCAAACAACAACAAAAAGAGTGAAAATGCCGTGTTGTGAACCACACTCAGTTCCCACAGTGCTCTCTGCGTGTAGATGCTCTCTTCATCACAAGATCATTGGTACTGGTCTAAATCATCTCATTGCTGAGAGAGCCATGTCCCAGATGTCCCTATTTCCATCAATCATTCCACCATATTGTCAGCCCCAGATGAAAATCCTTGTGGTCCTATCAGTCAGTCCATCGGGTTTATTAAGCACCTACTATGTGCCAAGCACTGTGCTAGGTGCTGGGGACCTAGATATCCAAAGTAACACACTTCCTGCTCTTAAGAAGATCATATTCCAACAAGGTCCTTTTTTCCCCCTGGAGCTCTCCTTTGACCTATCACCTTTGACTATATCATCCTAATTCCTATTCATGTAATATCCACCCATTAGAGAGCAGTGGTTGTATAACAGCCATCTTTGTAACCTCGGTGACTGTGTGAAGACAATGTTTATTGAATTTTAATTGGTTCATTCAACTAATATTTATTAAATGCCTTCTAAATACAGTACTTTGTGCCTGCAACAGAGGGAGCATTGAGATGAATTTGATACAGTCTCTGCCCTCAAGGAGGTGATAATATAGTATCTTGACACAGAATTGACAGGATTTACTCAGGAAATGGTGAGGAGAGAGGCCAGGTGCCGGAATATTGCAATAAGATTTGCGTTTCTATCCTGTGATTCTCACTAGCACAGAGACCCTGGGGAAAGATTATAATCTCTTTGAACCTCAGTTTCCTCATTTGGGATCCTAATAGCACCCACCTCAAGAGTTACTGAGTGAATCAAATAAAATCATATATATCAAACGCTTTGCAAATTTTAAAAGTGCTGTGTAAAGCTAGCCATTATTGTCGAGGAATGGATGAAGTAGGGGGATGTTAGTAATCTTCTCATTAAGGCAATTTCAGGAGAAAGTAGCCTTCAAATATTGGAGTGAAGTTTTCAGGTCATGGAACACGCATGCATGCATACGTAATAAATGAGCCAGAATGCCCATATGGTGTGCAGCGTAAGGGAAAGTAAACTGGCTGTAGTGTTCCCCAGCTTTGCCACTGGCAGGCTGTGTGACCTTGGCCAAATACATTCCCTTCTCTGCCAGGCACATTAGAGACGACTAATAAATGTTTATCAACTGAGTCTCTGGGCATCAATTTCTTTTTCTCTAAAATGAGGGGATTAGATTGGGTTGCTTCCAAAGTCCTCTTGATTCTGACAGTCTCTATTTTAAGGTCCCTCCCAGCTTTGACATTCTGTTTCAAGACTCATTCAGTTTGACATTCTATATTCTAAGGGGCCCAGCTTTAACATTTTCCTTTCTAAGGTCCCTCCTAAATTTGACATTTCTGTTCTGAGACTCTTCCCAAATAGATCTCTCTCTTTTCTAAGTCTGCCCCCCTTCAGTCCTCTTCTTTCCACTCAGTTCTGCCATTCTGTGATTCTTGGCTTTCATTATTCAGGAATACTTGAAGTGTCTACACATTGGGCTTTGCCATTCCCAAAACCAATCTGAACCCAGTTCACCGAGTCCTTTCCCCTTCTTTGTTTGGCAGGAGGGCAGTTGTGGGGGCAGGTGTCTGGGGGCATTGAGATGGGGGTTGGTTGCTGACAGAGTATCATGGACCTCTGGGATGGGAAAACATACACACACTCACACATGCAGAGAGGGAGGGAGACAGACAGACAGACAGACAGACACAGTCAGACAGAGATAGAGACAGAGAAACACACAGAGAGAGTGAGAAATACAGAGACACAGAAAGAGATTGTGAGAGAAAGGGGGAGAAAGAGGGAGAGAGAGGAGAGAGAGAGAGAGAGAGAGAGAGAGAGAGAGAGAGAGAGAGAGAGAGAGAGAGAGAGAGAGAGAAAGAAAAAAAAAAGAGAGAGAGAGAGAGAGAGAGAGAGAGAGAGAGAGAGAGAGAGAGAGAGAGAGAGAGAGAGAGAGAGAGAGAAGGGGAGGATGGAAGGAAGGAGGGGGAGGGAAGGAGGGAGAGAGACAGAGGACAGAGAAAAAGAGAGAATGAAAGACAGACATAGAGATTGAGAGACAGAGACCAGGAAAGATTGAGAAAGAAACCGAGAGAAATTGAGTCAGAGAGACAGACAGTCAGAGACAGAGACAAAGAGAGAGACAGAGATGGAGACAGAGACAAAGAGATAGAGGAAGGAAGGGAGAGAAAGAAATATAGAGATAGGGAAGAGAAGAAAGAGAGAAAGAGAGAGACATAGGGAGATAGACACAGAAAGATAGAGACAAAGAAAAAGAGAGACAGAGAAATTGAGAGAGCCAGAGATGGAGACAGAGACAAAAGAAAGGGAAACAGAGAGAGACAGAGCCAGAGAGAGCCAGAGCCAGAGACAAAGACAAAAAGACAGAGGGAGAGAGAGAGAAGGCGAAGGAGAGAAAGAAAAAGAGAAAGAGGAAGAGAAAGAGAGAGAGAAATAGAGGGAGAGAGAGGGATGGAAAAAGAGAAAGAGAGAGAAAGAGACACACACAGAGAGGCAGAGACAGAGACAGAGAGAAAGAGAGGGGGGGAGGGAGAGAGAGAGGAGGGAGAGCTCTCCTCCCTATGTTAAGGGATAATGATCTTTTAATAACCCAGCTAAATAGCATTACACAGAGTGTGTGATTGTCCTTAACTGAGTAATCTTAGCCCTCTTTCTTAAAGGACCAACGTGCGCCCATTCGTCTTTTCCTCCTCATGACAATCCAGGCAGCTGCACAGTGTTATGTATTTTAAATAAAGCGTTTAAAATCTCTCAGAATTTA
>NC_133617.1:29079921-29192421 GCF_048593235.1 Sminthopsis crassicaudata | reverse complement strand
CTCCTCCTCCTCTTCCTTCTCCTCCTCCTCCTCCTTCTTCTCCTTCTCCTTCTCCTCCTTCTCCTTCTTCTCCTTCTCCTTCTCCTCCTTCTCCTCCTTCTCTTTCTTCTCCTTCTCCTCCTTCTCCTCCTCCTCCTCCTCCTCCTCCTCCTCCTCCTCCTCCTCCTCCTCCTTTTCCTTCTTCTTCTTCTTCTTCTTCTTCTTCTTCTTCTTCTTCTTCTTCTTCTTCTTCTTCTTCTTCTTCTTCTTCTTCTTCTTCTTCTTCTTCTTCTTCTTCTTCTTCTTCTTCTTCTTCTTCTTCTTCTTCTTCTTCTTCTTCTTCTCTATAGTACCAATATTATTTCATATGAGCCTCACAGCAACCTCATGAGGTATATATTAAAGGTAATATTCTTCCAATTTTATGGTCGAGTAAACTGAGATCCAAAGAAATTAAATGACTTGCTGGTAGTCACACATCTGATGAATTTTGGTGGCAGAATTAGAACTTAGATCTACTTTACTTCTGAATTTATTCTTTTTATTATGTCAGACCACCTCTTTAGCTCTAAAAGTTCACTCTGGTCCTTCTACCTTTGATTTCAGTATTTCTGGTCCCCAAACATCCAAAGTTTTGAAAGGAAACCTTGAAAAACTTTTCAGACTTTTGTGCCTTGATAAATGCCCTTTCTACATGGTATACTCAACTTGAAGAGACTTTGAAAAATTGGGACTGGCACATCTTAATGAAATGTCCTTCAAAATCTTGTATAGGGAAGGACGTCTTTCCTCAATCTTTTCTCCATAGTTCAATGGTCAAATGTTAATTCTGTCATTTTTGACAGATTCCAGCCTTCATTAAGCTGCCCAGTGAAGAAAACAGACAGTGCTTCCAAATAAATCTTGAGGTGTGAGAGTAAGGGGCAGTTTGACACTTAGAACTGAAGCCAAGAAAGAGTGGGAAGTGGGATAGGATGGAGCATAAAGGCAAAAATATAGCTTTTAAAAATTCCTTTAATCTCCTCCAGTGCTCAGGAGACTATCCTTTGCAAAACAGGTCCTTAATAATAAATATTTGATAAACGAATAAGTGATTCTTGCTTTGATACTTTAGAAAAGTCATGAATGCCAGCTTCTTGAAGGTAGGAACCGTTTCCCTCCCTCCCTTCCTTCCTTCCTTCCTTCCTTCCTTCCTTCCTTCCTTCCTTCCTTCCTTCCTTCCTTCCTTCCTTCCTTCCTTCCTTCCTTCCTTCCTTCCTTTGTTCTTCCCTCTCTCCCTCCCTCCCTTCATTCTTTCCTTCTCCTTCCTTCCTTCCCTCCCTTTTTCTTTCAGGAAACCGAGGCTTAGAAAGCTCAATATTTTTTCATTTGATCCTCACAACCCTTGAGGTATTGCTATTTTTACTCTTATTATACAGTTGGAAAAAACCGAGGCAGAGAATAAGGGACTTTCCCCAGGGGACACAGATAGTAAAGTGTCTGAGGCTGGATTTGAATTCAGCTCATGCTGACCAGCTCCAGTGCTCCATCCACTGTGGATCTGCTGGGACGGCTATTGTAATGGTCCAGACATAAATAGCAGATGTGAAATTTGCACTCGCGTCCTCCTATCTCCAAGTGTAGCCCTCGGATCCCTTACTGAATATAAACTTCGCAAGGGTAAGAATTATCTGGTTTTCATCTTCGTACATAATACTGTAACACTAGCAAAGTGGCCAGTAATCACGGAGATAGTTAAATCTCAGAGACAGCTCACCACAGTGCACAGAGTGCCCGTCCATTCTTCGTCATGTCCCTGATGGAATGTAAGCTCCATGAGGGCAAGGATTGTGTCATTTCTGTTTTCGTTTTACAGAACTTAAAGAGTGTTTGCAGAAAACTGATTAAGTGCCTTTTGATTGATAGAACATACAGCCGTGCCGTGTTGGTGATCCAGATTTTTAATAACAAGCTCCCACAGCAAGGCCGATGACAGTTTCTGGGATTCGACTGTGGAGTCAGGTTGAAAGCTGACTTCTGAAACTGGCATATGGAACTGACAATTTCCACCAGCTCAGCCAGGTGGGTCCTGCTGCTTGTTTCTATAGAAAACCATTTCTCGAAGATGAAACACTTTGTCTCCTGTCCCAGGGTCTTCCCCACTTGGTTCTTTCCCCCAGATCCCTCCTGATCACGGAAGGTGAACAGATTCTAATTCTGTGAAAAGAACTTGGTTCAGAAAAGGATCAGGAAGCCGGGCTTTGACTCATATCCTGGTGGTGTGACCCCGGGCAAACCGTGTCCTTTCTCCAGCCTCTGCTTCCAGATTTGCAAAAGGAAAGGGGTAAAGGCCTATAGTATGGGGATCAGAGACAGAAAGGTCCCATATATCCCAGCATCCTCAGAAGGGACCTCGGGATAACAAGGATGGGTTGCTATGTTTTCCTAAAGAATTCAGATTCACTGATTTTCCTGAGCAGCAAGAGAATTGTATAAATATGTGCACATATATGGGATTTAACATATATTTTAATGTTTGACATATATTGGATTACTTGCCATCCATAAATTTGGAACACAAGTTTTTGCAAGGATCAATATTGAAAAATTATCCATGCATATATGTTTTTTTTTGCACTTTAAGTATTTTTCCTTTTTATTTTTAAAGCTTTTTATTTTCAAAACACATGCATGGGTATGCATATCCATGCACATGTTTTGAAAACAAAAAGCTTTAATAAAAAAAAAGAGAAAGAATTCAGATTCAGATTGTCTCCAAAGCAAGCAAATGCATGTATGTGGAGTAGGGCACCCAATGGGCTCTTCTCCTTAAGGGAGGCAGCAGCCCAGCTGGGGAGAAAGTGGTTCCTTTATAGAACAAGAGTGCCTAGGATTGGCTGGTGAAAAAGGCAACAAGCCACTGATCAAAAGGACTATGAAATTCTCAGGGGGTATTTTCTCCTTTAAGAAGGGGAAGGGAATCACAATGCTAATTATATATATTAATGAACCTATGGTCACTAAAAAGTTGGCTATGCACATGTACCATTTTGGGGAAATTCTTTCTGTGGTTTTGTGGCCAACATCCTATTTAAGCAGTACAGCCATTGGCCAGATCATTTCCCTGTGTTCTTTTTTTCTTTTTCTTTTTCTTTTTTTTAATTTTTTTTGGAGGGGGGATTTATTTTTTAAAATACACTTTTAAAAATCATTTTGGGAGAGAAAAATCAGAACAAAAGGGGAAAATCATGGGAGAGGGAACAAAACAGTAAAAAGAAATAAACATCGTATCTTATGATTTACACTCAATCTCCATAGTTCTTTTTCTGGATGCAGATTCTATTGAAACTTCATTGAGATTGCCTTGGATCCTGTGTTCTTTATGTAGGGATTGTATGTTTATCAGTCACAGCAGAAAGACTTTGGTTAGTCTCAACAACTGTTGCAATATATTTTGTTTTTACATTAACTACATTTTCCCCAATATTATACCACTCTTTTGTCCCTCTTCTAGAGAGTTGTCCTCATAATGAAGAAGAAAGAAGAGAGGGAAATCTATCTAGCAAAGCTAACCAATCCATTGACCAAGGAACAGAGGAACAAGTTGTGTTACATGACTGTAATTAGATATTGTTGTATCTTAAGAAATGATGAAGATGATGGTTTCAGAGAAGCATGGGAAAACTTATATGGACTGATGCAAAGCAAAGTAAGCAGAATCAGGAAAACTCTACACACACACACACTAATTACAACAATTTAAATGGAATGAAACAACAGAAAGCTGAAACTGAAAACATTATAATTATTATGACCAAGCTTGTCTCTGGAGAGACCCCCCTCCCTCATTAATTTTTTTCTCTCTCTGTCTCTTTGTCTCTGTCTTTCTATCTATCTGTCTGTCTCTCCCCCCTCTCTCAGCAGAGTGGGGACTATGCATATGGAATATTGTACATACTATCAGACTTGGTGTTGGTTTATTTTCTGAACTGTTCTTTGTTATAAGGGGCGACTTGATGGGTGGATTGGGAGAAGAGATATATTCAGAAATGAAGCGGATAGAAACACAAAAGTTATAAATAAAAAGGACTGAACAGTACTGTATTCCCAGACTCCCAAGGTATAGACTCTGAAGAGTAGTGGAAATTGGAATAGAAAAAAGAATCTTTCCTGTAATTGCCTCCCAATGGCACTGATGTAGATAATGGATAGAAAAGCATATATTAAATGTCTATTGTTTACTAGGGACTGAGCAAAGATAAATAGTCCCTCCCCCTAGTTGTTATATTCTTCTGAAGAGGAGGATACAATATCTTTGAGCAAGTAAATACAAAATAAAACAATTTCAAGAAGGATACAGTAGAAACAACTGATGGGTGTGGGTGCATCTCCTTCAGCATGTATATAAATGAGAATTAGGAAAAGCATTATGCAGGAAGTAGTATTTGAGCTCTGCTTTGCTGTAAGTTAGGGATCCTATAAGATGAAGCTCAGGGGGCAGGGTCACCATGAGCATATTGTTCTACCTCTCTAAGTTTCATTTTTCTCATTTGAAAAAAAATTAGGGCATAACCAGGAGTATGCTGAGTAAATATTTAACAACCAGCTCTGGGAATTGTGGTGATGGTGAGGAAACACTTTAAAAAAAGAAACATCTGACCTATTCTTTTCTTATTTATTTAGGGTTTTATTTTTCCTATTTACATGTGAAAACACGTTTTAACATTCATTTTTAAAACTTTAAGCTACAAATTTTCTCCTTTCCTCCCTTTTCCCCCTGCCCAATTCAATACAGGTTATACATGTGTAGTGATACAAACCAGTTCCATAATAGTCATGTTGTGAAAGAAAAAAATAGATCAAAAAAGAAAAATCAAGAAAAATAAACTCAAAAAGTGTGGTTCAATCTGTATTCAGACACCATCAGTTCTTTTTTTGGGAATGGATAACATTTTTCATCATAAGTAGGAAACACTTTGAATTTTCATTTTTAACATTTTCTCCCATCACTTTCTAAAGTCTAGACAATCAACAAAACATTTGATTTGTCTCATTTGATAATTTCTGAGATGTAAATGCTCACACCAAACATTTAACACTTAGATCTCCCATGCCAGCTCCATTATATTTCTGGACCAATAATTATAGTAGCAACCTCACAAGGTTATTTTGAAGTTCAAATGAGTTAAACATGCAATATGTTTTGTAAATTGTAAAGTACTAGATAAATGCTAGCTAGCATTGTTATTTGAGGGACTTCGCTGGCTTTTGGTTGGTGCATTTAAAAAAAATGAACCTGATCAACAAACAAATATTTCAATGTGCAAAGAAAATTATAATTGGATTATAAATATACATATAAGTAAATAAATATTTAGGTAAATATAAATAGATTGTCCATGAAACTGTAAACCTTTGTTGCACATAGTTTTTTAAAACAAATATTAAATTTAACAAGGTAGCAAAAAAAATTATCCTGTTTTTGTGCTCTTCTGATTTCCTTGTTTTTTTTTTTTTTTTTTTTTTTTGGGAGGAGGGTGGTTTGAGGCAATCAGGGTCATACTACTAATAAGTGTTAAGTGTTAAACTTAGATCCTCCTGACTCCAGGGTGGGTACTTCACTACCTAGTTGCCCCTGTTTTATTTTTTTTTTTTAAGTAAAAAATATTGCTCTTTTCTTTCTGTTTTTTTTTTTTTTTATCTTTTGCATTTCCATTACTATCCCTGGTGACATTTTTTTTTTTTTTTTTTTTTGCAGGCACTTGTGTCCTCACAGATGAATCTATCTGAATTCTAGAAATGTCAGGGGCTTCATCATCTCTGCCTTGATCTTTTTTTTTTTTTTTTTAAATAAAGGGGGCTCCCAGGCCTTCAGGAAATGCACTAAATTCTATCAGCTCAAGTGTCAGGGACAAATTTGACTTCAATTAGGACTCTTAGAGTCTCAGCAAGTTAGCCAGCAGCATTCATTTGGTGAAAGCTCCCATGAGGGGCAGAGAAAGATGAAATTGGGCTCCTTATGTAACACATATACAAGATGGCTTTCTGGTCCAAGGGTCAGGATGGAGAAACGTTTTCAGTGGGAAAACTCTTAACTACAGCCATTCGGAACTCATCCAGCTAACATCCAATAATAGCTGCTCTGACCCAAGAAAGGTGATCTGGAGTATCCTAGAGGAGTTAGTCAGTTCTTTTGTGCAGGAAATTTGCTTCTGAACACAGCAGATTCTGTTGAATTTAGACAGTAATGATGCTCCTTTTAAAGAACAGACTGAAACTTCATGCTGCAGCATTGCTATAATATTGAACTATTTTTTGTTTAAATTGAACCATTGAACCCTTTGACCCAGCCATCCCAGTGACCCAAACTTTGACATCCCCACCCCAGGTAAAAGACCAAAAGAAGGATCTCATATACATCCAAATAGTTATGAGCCCTTTTTTTGTAGTAATAAAGGAAAAGAAACCAAATCAGGCCCCCAATTGGGGGTTGGTTGAACAAATTAGTATGTGTGAACATCGAATTTGAATGCTTGGTATAACCAATGGAATGCTGGTTATACAACAGTATATATACATATAAAAAGTATACATAAAATATATATTACATATGCATTATGTATATATGTGTATTATATATATTATACAGATTATATTATATCATAAATATAATATATATTATACACATAATATATGTGTGTTATATATAATATATGTTACATATTATATATAATACATATGATTATATATAACATATATGTGTTATATATTATATATGTGTGTGTCATATGTAATATACACACATATACACACACACATATAAAGAGTAATTGGAAAGTAATCTTAGCATCTGAGAGAGGAAAAACTCTCCCATAGCAGGTGGCATATGAGCTGAGTTTTAAAGGAAGGAAGGGATTTTAAGAAGCAAAGATAAGGCAGGGAAATAGTTAAGGCACAGGAATCAGCTGGTGTCAAGGCATGAAAACAGGAGATAGATTGCCTTGTAAAAAGAACAGCAAGGAAGCTCTTATGATTTAAAGAGGGCATAGAGGGAAGTAAAAGGTAGTGGCGGTGGTGAGGACTCCCCTTTTTTTTTTAATGAAGCATCTTGCCTAGGGACTCTCTTTATCTTTAATTTAATTTAATTTATTTTTAAATTTATTTTTTAATTCTTTTTTTTCTTATTTATTTCACATTTTATTTCTTTCCAGTTATATGTAGAAAGCAAATTATTTAGCATTCATTTTAAAACTTTAAGTTCCAAATTGTCTCCCTTCCTCCCTCCATCCCCTCATTAAGAAGATGAGCAATTTAATATAATATATTATGTAAGAAAAATCATATGAAGAATTCGGAAAAATATGGAAAGCCTTATGTGATTCAGGGTGATATGAGCAAAGCCAGGGAAATAACATAAACTATATATTTTTTTGTTGCTCTTGTCATTCAATTGTTTCACTCAGGCTGACTCTTTATGATCCCATTAAGGTTCTCTTGGTGAAGATATGGGGTGATTTGCTACTTACTTCTTCAGATCATTTTACAGGTGAGTAAACTGAGGCAAACAGGATTAAGTGACTTGCCCAGCAGGCTCTGTACTATGGTGCCAGCCAGCTTCGAAAGCTATAGCTACAGCATGTAAATGGAAAGACAAAAATAATGAATTTGAACATTGTGTAACCACAATCTCTTTGAAGAAGAGATGAAAAAATGCCCCTTATTCCTTTATTTTTGAGGTGAGGAGTGAGCTATGAATGTGGACCACTGATTAGACCAACAGACAGTTATTCTGTGGGTTAATTTTGCTGAATGGATACTTAAATTTTTTGCTTTTTGGTTATAAGGGATAACTTGTCTAAGTAATGGAAATAAATCCTATTTCTCAAGCATTTTAAGATAAAAAGACTTTCATAGACACATAGAATACTTATGAAGGGATTGCTATCTCCCAAGCTATGTGATCCATATAAACAAATAAGACAGTGTTTGCTTCTTTGAAGTTTATATTCTAATTGAAAGAGAAAACCTGTAAAGAGAAGCTGAAAAATGAGGTTCAAAGAGAAGATAGTTTAGATGAGGGCAAAGCATCTGGTTCAGAGAATGAGTCAAGCCATGAGAAAAATCTGTTGTACCTGCCAGTATCCAGCTGTGTCCAGGAAATCCCTTCTCACAAGAACATGTGTATCTGTAATGTGCCTTTATCCCCCAGATGGTCATGGGCAATTTCCAGGATGCAGATGCAGGGAGGTTCAGCACAATGACAGGTTTTCATTATGACAATCTTGTGGGAAATGAGCACAAGAATGATTAACCCCTATTCAGAAGAGAAAACAGAGACTCAAATGAGTTATCTATCGTGGCACAACCAGCAAATTCTAGAGAGGTTTTGAACTCAGGTTCAGAATTCTTTCCACTACACTATTCCACTACTAACTATTCTCCCAGGGCCTTCTCAGCTCAACATTCTATGATTTGGCAACACATCTATTAAATGTACCAAATAAAATATTATTTCTAAAGCACTGAGCATGGTGTCTGGCATATAATAGGTGAGAGAGAGAGGGAGGGAGACTGACAGAGATAGACACACCGAGACACAGAAAAAGAGACAGAGAAAGAGAGACAGAGAGAGAAAAAGAGATGGAGAGAGACAGAAAGAGACAAAGACAAACAGGGATGGAGAGATGGAGATGGAGAGACAGAGAGACAAAACTCAAATAGATCTTGCTCTCAAGGAGCTTATTAATTGTTAATGTGCTGCAGGCTATTAGGAGATCATAAATTTAGAATTGGTCATCTAATGTAGTCCCATAATTGTACAGAAGAGAAACTGAGACCTTGAAAGGTGAAGTATTTAAAGTTGGTCAGTGAGACAATTAATAAAAATTTATTAAGCATTTACTATGATTCAGGCATTATTCTAAGCTCTGGGAATATAAAAGAGAGTAAAAACCAGTTCTTACCCTCAAGAAACTCACATTCTAATAGAAAACTCACATGCATATTGGTATATATATGTATAACATGTAAAGTATATACATATATATATATATATAAATATTAAGAGTAGGTGGAAGGTAACCTTAATATCTGGGAGAGAGAAAATCTTCCCATAGCAGATGGTGTATGGGCTGAGTTTTAAAGGAAAGAAGGAATTCCAAGAGGCAAAGATAAGGTGGAGAAGCAGTTTGGGCATGGGGATCAGCTGGTGTCAAGGCATGGAAACAGGAGATAGATGGCCTTGTAAAAAGAACAGCAAAGAAGCTCTTATGATTTAATCAAAGAGTGCATGGAGGAAAGTAGAGACTAAAGAAATAAGAAATGGATTAAGGCTGTGAAAAACTTTTAAGTGCCAAAGAAAATATTTTGTATTTACTTCTGAAGGTATCAGAGCACCACTGGAGTTCTGCTCCCTGCTACTATGGGGTGACATGTTAGGAACCAACTTTTAGGAAAATCCCCTTGGTATCTGTGTGAGATGGATTGGAGGAGAAAATACTTGAGTCAAGGAGATAAATTGTAATAGTCCAAATGAGAGATGTTAAGGCTTGAGGGAGAAACGGGAAGATCTGACAACTGACTGGATATATGAGATGAGATCCAATGGAGAGTCAAGGATGATTGGGAGGTTGTTTGTGGGTAGACATAGCGAAGTTCAGAAGAGCAAAGGATTAAACTGAAAGTGAATGAGTTCTATTTTGGGTCTTTTGAATTTGAGAGACCCATTTGAGATATCCAAGAAGCAGTTGATAATGTGGGACTGCAGCCTAGTAAAAGGCCCAGGATTGGATATATAAATCTGGAAATAATCTGCTTCGAGGCAATCATTGAACCCAGAGGAACAGATGAACTCCACAAGTGAGCGAATATATAGAGAAAAGTGAAGAGGACTCAAGAAGAACCTGCTGTTTAACATGTATAACATGAAAATCCAGCAAAGGATTCCTAGAAAAAGCAACTTGATTGGTAAAAGGAGAAACAAGAGTGAGCAACACCATAAAAATCCAGAGATAATGAGTATCTAGAAGGAAATGGAGAACAATCATATGCTGCAGATTTATAACAATAATAGCTTTCGAAAGCTAATATTTATGTAGCATCTACTATCTACCAGTCACTGTGCTAAGCACTTTGCAATTATTATCTCATTTGATGCTCATAACAGCCCTGGGAAGTAGGTTCTATTATTATCCCCAATTTACAGATGAGAAAACTGAGGCAAACAAAGATCTAAGTTATTTGCCTGACATCACACAACTAATAAGTTTCTGAGGTTAGATGTAAATTAGGGTTTCTTGACTCCAGGTCCAGAATTTTATCCATTGTGCCACCTAGATGCCCTGGATTTTAAAAAGGATTTTAGAGACTGAGAAAAGGTCATTATATCTGGCTAGAGCAGTTTCAATTGAATGTTAAAGTTGGAAGCCAGATTGCTGAACATTTAGAAGAGAGAGGAGAATTGGAGGCACCAAGTATAGATGACTTTTTCAAGGAATTTAAGTGAGAAAGGAAGATGAAATGTCTAATAATAGATAGTAGGGCTCTAGGATCAAGTAGTTTCTTTTTTTTTAAGACAGGGTAGATAAGGATGTATTTCTAGGCAGCAGAAAAATAACCAATGAAAAGAGAAAGATTTAAGAGAGAGTTGGGATGATGGTCAGAGCAATCTGTTGGAGGAGATCAGAGAGAATCAGATGAAGGGTACAAGTAGAAGGCTTGCTCTTGGAAAGAAGGGCCCACCTTTTCATCTGAAACAGAAGCAGAAGAGGAGATTGTGGGTAATGATTTCCTTGGCATAAATTTATAAGTGCATCCAGTAAATCTGGTTTTATGGTTTCCTCCAGTTCTATTCTGCCTCATATGAATAGAAAAAACAAAGGCAAATGGCAAGAGTAATTGGGGTATTGACTTTTCAAGACAAGCCAACAAGAGATTCAAAAGTAAATGAAAGTATGGAAGGAAGGGATGAATGTCGTAGATCTTTGCTAACTTCTTTCTAGGACAGCCTGTTAGGAGGTACCCTCTCCCATTTCATGGCATCTTCCCTTTAATAGCTTCTTCCTCTGGTTAACTGTGCCAGTCCCCCATGGGGATACTACTACTGCCTTATGGCGTCTTTCTCCTTGTAATAGGGTAATTCTCTTAGGGTGCTTAATCCCTGTTAGAGTTAGTCCACCAGTCATTGGTCATAATCCTCTTCTACTAACCCCTTTTTTCTTTATGGATTTAACTTGCCAATTAATGGCATCCCACTTCTTGGGATCTTTAATAGCTTATTCTTCCTGATTAATTGTGAGTTCTACTAGGAAACTTATCTTTACTCTTTTTTTTTTTTTTTTTGGTTAAGGCAATTGGGGTTAAGTGACTTACCCAGGTTCACACAGTTAAGTGTCTGAGGTTGAATTTGAACTTTGGTGTTCCTGGCTCCAGGACTGGTATTCTAACCACTGTGCCATCTAGCTGCCTCTTCCCTTTCTTAATTACTAAAACCCCTTTCCTTGCTAACTCCTGTGAGCTAGTCACATAATAAAATATCAAAACTTTAAAGAAAAGAATTGAAAGAATGAAGGGTTCAGTGTGGAAAAAGAAAAAAAACTAACTTCAATAGGGGGAAAGAATCAAAGGTGGAAGGACTTGAGGTCCACCTTGGATAGAGAACAATGGGATCAGAGATTGTAAGCCACAGGTAAAAATGGGAAGATAAATGGTAATGATCAGATAGAGGAGTGGACGTGGAATATTTTTGGGTGATGGTAATATCAAAGCTAAGACCATCTCTGTGTGTAGAAAAGGTGGAATGGAGAAGTAGGTCATGGGGAATTGAGTAGATTAAAAAAATATTTGAAACATGTATTTGAGGGACACACACACACACACACACACACACTGAAGCCCCCTATTGTGAAGGCAGAAATTGGAATGAAAAACTATTAATATATCTCTGAATTTGTTGAGGGAGAAAGGAAAATAAACTGGAGGTTGGTAGATAAGCACCAATAGGACTTGCATTAGGTAAGGAGTTTGGCTTGTGTGAATCTCAAAGGAAAAGAAATTGTAGAGTGGTCATGAGTGAGAGATAAAGACAAATAGACAGAGAGAGACAGAGAGAGTTAAAAAAAGATACAGAGACAGAGACACATAAAAATAGAGAGACACACACAGAGACAGACAGACAGATACACAATGACACAAGTAGAGCTAGAGTCAGAGACAGAGACAGACAGACAGATGAACAGATAGATAGAGACCCAGAGAGAGTGAGAGACAGAGAGAGAGACAGAGACAGACAAACAGACACACACACACAGACAGAGACAGAAAATCTAGAAGTGGCAAGGGAAGCAAGGTATTCCTGGCAGATAGTTCTAGAGAAATGGAGATTACACCATTTATTTCAGCAACACTGGAAGGGCAGAGTAGAAGTGTGACCTCTGACTTCTTCTTTTTAATAAACATTTAACAGATCTTTATAATACAACAACAACAACAACAACAACAACAACAACAACAACAACAACAACAACAACAATAATAATAATAATAATAATAATAATAATAATAATAATAATAATAATAAACATTTAACAGATAACAGAGCTGCCAGACTTGACACCTAAAAATAGTTAATTCTCCTCATTTTCCAGATGTGGAAACTGAGGCTCAGAAATGGAAAAGGGACTCATTTTGGGTTACATAAACTGCATATACACAATTTGTTCCAGTGAGCTGCTAAGAGACTGCTGGATAATTTGCCTGAAATCTCAGTGTTTGTGCCCTGATATTTTATAAATATATGTCCTGGAATAAGGAATTCATGCATAACTCAAAATGGAAACTTAATGTGACATTTTATTTTCAAGCAATTGGTAAGAGGCTATTTACAAACTATAAAGAATAATGTATAAATAAAAATTTTCTATAAAAAAAGGAGAAACACCTACAGTTGGCAGTAACTAGGGTCGGGAGAAATGAAAACACATTCTTAGTTTACTGAAACCTTTAGAAATTCTGAAAGAATGGAGCTGAGAAAAATCAGGAGGAGGACTGTGTGTGGGAGAGGCTACTGTCAATTTGCTTTCAGCTAAAAATTTAAAATCTTGTTAAATAAGCCAACAAGTTGGCTTCCAAATGGTACTATTAATAGGAAAGTTCCCTTAAAAAGTATTTCATTGTAAACAGGTTTTTTCCCCCCCTCAACAAAATCTTCCTCCACCATGCTGGGACCTCAGACATAGCAGACTTAGACTATAAGGAGAAAAACAGCAAAATAATTTTCAAATCAGGAAAATGTTACTAAGTATGAGAGTATGGATTGGAGCCTGAGATTATCTAGGTCAATCCCCTCACTTTACAAATGGGAAAACTGAGGCTCAGAGAGGAGAATTAACTTATCCAAGCTCACACAGGTAGTTAAATAGCTAGGTTCTTTTACTCCAAATCTAAGAACTGGGATTGGATCTTTGCTCTCTGATTTACTCAAGAGCAGAGTAATTTGGGCAACTTATCTTATTTCCCTGGATTGTGTTTTCTCATTTGTTGTTCTGCTGCTGTGAGTCTGTGATTTATAGGTTGTTTTACTTCCTAGGTCAGGTGAAGATTGAAATTCAAATACTGGATGAGAAATGAGGGAAAAAGAAAAAAAGAAATGTACATGCTAACTATTATATATCATATGTAATTTATATTACATATTTAAAAGGAATAGTAAATTGCACCTAACAGATTTGCAGTTTCACGTTCAATCTTTTTATTATATTGTGTTATGGAAATGCTTGTTTTATTCCATAAAATAAAACAATTAAATGTGAGAAAAAAAGAAATTCAAATGGTGGTACACTAATTCTGGAAAATGGGAGATAAAATCTCACTAACTTAAAGCATCACTTTCTTTTCCTGAGATAATGTCTGGGAGGTGTTGCCATGACATATAAGCTGGTAAATCTAAGACTGAGTCATGGAGTTACTTTGGTTGAGTCACTTCATTTTTTAATGTACCTAATCTCTAACAAAGGAATAAATTTTTTGGGTCTGATTCAGAGTTGTGAGGCTCAAATGAAATAATTTATGTAGAAGTGTTTTTCACAAATCTAAAGTATTATTATTATTATTATTACTACCCTTGTTATTAAACTAAATGTAATTTCTTTAAAACCGTTTCAATTTTTTGAGCTGATATGTGAAGGAGGTTTGCATTACCTATAAGTGGGAGTCACAGAATTTGAGTTGGAAAGAACCTGAAAATCTGCTTAGTCTAATTTGCATGCAGACAAGAAATCCTTTACAGCATCATTAAAAATTGGTCATGTAGGTGTGGCTTGAAGACATCCAGTGATACGGAGCCTCTCTCAGGCATGAGATTACACTTTGGGACACTCTACTTGATAGGAAAATTTCCCCAAGATCCAAATCTAAATTTGTCTTTCTGTAACTTCTATCTATTATTTCTAGCTTTGCCTTCTAAAGCCAAAAAAGAACTATTCATCTTTCCCATGAATATTTTTCAAATCAAGATATCCAACCATTCATTCATCCATCCATTCGTCTATTATCTACCTATCTATCAGCAGTTAGATGGCACAGTGGATAGAGCCCTAAGATTGAAGTCATGGATACCTGAGTTCATATCCAAACTCAGACTTACTTACTAGTTGTGTGTTTTTGATTATTTCTACTTAAGAAGTACTAAACTGCTTTATTCATTTATTTTTTGCTGAGGCAATTGGGGGTAACTTGCCCAGGGTCATACAGCTAGGAAATATTAAGTATCTGAGGCCAAATTTGAACTCAGGTCCTCCTGACTTCAGGGCTGGTACTCTATCCATTATGTTACCTAGCTGCTCCAACCCGAAATTTATTGAGCAGGGAGGTATAGGGAATGTCTTGATCATACCTTCCCCCCCCCCCCATTTCCTTTGAAGTCATGTTGTGAAAGAAAACATAGACCTCTCCCTCTCCCCCCAAAAAAAAAAACCCTAAAGAAAAATAAAATGCTTAAATTTGTATTCAGACACAACCAGTTCTTTCTCTGGGTATGAAGAGCATTTTTCATCATAAGAAATTCATCAGAGTAGTTATGGACCATTCATTGTATTGCTGAGAATAGCAAAGTCATTCCCAACCAATACATAACATTGCTATTACTTTGTACACAGTACATTTCAATTTGCTTGAGTTCATGGAGAACTTCCCAGGTTTTTCTGAGAGCATCCTGCTTATCATTTCCCATAGAACAATAATATTCCATCACAATCATATACCATTGTAAAGGGCTGAAACTCTTGAGTCAATGCACTGGGGTGGGACAATCGAGCACTTGAGGCTAATTACTGATTGGACAATATTCTATAAAAATATGCTTGGAAAATGGCCCTTCCCACTATCCTGTGCTGGCCCAATCATTTGGTGTATACAGAGAATTGTGGGAGGGACTAGGAGGTGCAGTGAGACTGGTGGGGGTCACTTCTGCAAGAGAGACGAGGTGGTGAGGTCGCAGAGATTCCACACATCCATTCTCTTTACTTCTACCAAGAATAAATTCTCTTGCTTATCCTGACTCTGGCTGATTCTAAGGTACCCAGGGTGCTAAGGCGGTTACCACATACCACAATTTATTTAGCCATTCCCCAATTGATGGGCATCCCATCATTTTCTAATTCTTTGCCCTGAAAAAAGAGCTGCTATAAATATTTTTGTACATATAGGTTTTTTTCTTTTCTTTTTTTTAAAAATATCTTTTGGGATTTATACCTAGTAGTAGTATTGTTAGATCAAAAGATAGGCATGATTTTATAGGTCTTTGGGCACAATTAATACATTTTGTACATTCTCAATAGGAGAATGACTCCTATTTTTTATTTTTACAAATTCTCTCTGTTTCCTATAAATTTAAGAAATAAAGCCTTCATCAGAGAAACTTTCTTACAAAATTGTTAGCACTACTGTCTATCTACCCAGGTTACTTATACCTTCGGAATCTAATACTTAATGTGCAACAAGAAAATGGTATTTACACACATATATTGTATCTAGGTTATATTGGGGAGAGGGAATGGAGGGATGAGGGGGGATAATTTGGAAAAATGAATACAAGGGATAATATTATAAAAAAAAGATAATTGTATAAATATGTTTTTTTAAAAAAAGAAACTTTTCTTACAAAATCTTCCCAATTAATTATTGCTGTTTCCCATGTTTATTCTATTCTTGTTCTCCTTTCATTTTGATTCTCCTCAAAAGTACTAATGATCAATGTATACAGTCATCTATCCCCAGCAATATCACTAACATTATCAGCAGCATTGAGCATTTATTTAGCACCTACTATGTGCCAGGTAATATTTTAGGCACTGATATACACATGTCCACTCTCTCCACCTCCCCCAAGTCTCCTCTAGCAGTTTTTTCAAATAATTTTCATGTGGAAAGCTCTAGAGAGCCTTCTCAATCTTAGTTGTCCTTCTATTAACACTTTCTGGATATCAGTATTTTTTTTTTTAATGAGACACCCACAACTGAATAACACACTTCAGCTATGACTTGCCTAGAGAAGAGGACATCCTGACACCCCCTAGTTAGTCTTGGGCACTGTGTTTCTCTTAATGACACTTAAGAGCTTAATAACTTTTGTCAGTCAATTAATTGACAAGCATTTATTGAGCACCTACTATATATCAGGTCCTGGGCTAAGCACTGAGACATAAAGGCAAAAGCCAAATAGATCTTGTCCTCAAAGAGCTTATATTCTCATGAGGTACCCACAGAAATATATTTAGAACAGACAGAAATTTAAGACAACATAGTTTGGAAAAGTATAGCACTAATAGGAAGCTATAGGATGAGAGGGATCAGGAAAAACTTCATGGAGAAGGTGCTACTTATGCTAAATTTTAAAGAATACCAGGAATTCCCAGAAACAGAAGTGAGGAGAGAGGATATCCTTGACATGGGCTGCAGTCATTTGAATGGTACAGAATAGGCAAGGAATTGGAAATTGGGAAATTGATACCCATCAATTGAGGAATGATTGAACAAGCTGTGGAATATAATGGAATACTATAGTGAAATAAGAAATGGTGAGCAGGCAGATTTCAGAAAAACCTGGAAAGACTCACATGAACAGATGCTGTATGAAGCAAACTTTTGTTCTGATTTTTCTTTCACAACTTAACTAATATGGAAACATTTAAAACAATTGTACCTGTATAACCTATATAAGATTGCTTGCTATCTTGGAAAGGGGAGAGGAATGTAAGAAAGAGAGAAAAATTTGGAACTCAAAATCTGCTGGAACTCTGTCTTCCCAGAAATCAGCCAGAGTCAGGCTAATCAAAAGTCTTTATTCTTAGTCTCTTGAGGTTGCCATCAGGGTATTAGATCTAGTAATCTCCACACCACCTTCCTCTCTCTCCACCACCAGGAAAATGCCTCACTTTCCTTCTCCTACGGCACCCACACACGTCACTTCCCCTTCCTTGTCCCACCAATTAAATCAGCACAGAATAGTTGGGGATGGTCAACTTTCAGTTAATAGAGAATTGTCCAATTGGCAATTAGTCTTACGTGCTCCATTAGTGCATTTGCTCAGTTCTAGCCCTTTACAAAAATCTTTCAAAAATGAATGTTGAAAACTATACATATAAATGGAAAAAAATTAAAACACTAGGAAGTAAAAAAAAATTTAAAAAGCAAGGCACAGAATCAGGAGAAGGGATGTCATATTCAAGGACCAATAAAGAGATAAGTATCATTATTGCCTTGCAGAGTTCAATTTAATATACATTTATTAAGTTCCAGGTACCATGCTAAGTACTGGGGTTATAAAGAAGAAAAAAAAAGATAATCTTGGTCCTCAAAGAACTTACAATGGGATAGATAACACGGGAGTTTCATTTGCAAGGTGATTCAGGCAAATTCCAATGGTCTTGTGATGAAGAGAGCCATCTGTACCCAGAGAGAAGATTATGGGGACTGAGTGTGGATTGTGGCATGGTATTTTCATTTTTTGTTGTTGCTTGCTTGCATTTTGGGTTTTTCCTCATTTTATTCCTTTTTGTTCTGATTTTTCTTGTGCAGCAAGATAATGGTAGAAATATGTATAAAAGAATTGTACATGCTTCTGTTCCCTTAATAATTACAATTTTAAATCCAGGATTGTGTATAAAAAGAATTTCTTTTTTTTGTGGGGGTTACTTTTTTTAAATTAAAGTTTTTATTTTCAAAATGCATAGATAATTTTCAACATTCATCATTGCAAAATCTTGTGTTCCTATTTTTTTTTCTTTCTCTTACCCCTATCCTGTCCCCCTGATGGCAAGTAATCCAACACATGTTAAACATGTACAATTCTTTTATACATATTTCTACCATTATCTTGCTGCACAAGAAAAATCAGAACAAAAAGGAATAAAATGAGGAAAAAACCCAAAATGCAAGCAAGCAACAACAAAAAATGAAAATACCATGCCACAATCCACACTCAGTCCCCATAATCTTCTCTCTGGGTACAGATGGCTCTCTTCATCACAAAACCATTGGAATTTGCCTGAATCACCTTGCAAATGGTAGTATTTTGAAAATGGAAGTTTCCTGGGAAGAATTATATGAACTGAATCAAAGTGAAGGGAGCAGAACCAGGAGAACATTGTATATAGCAACAGCAACATTGTAACAATGACTATGAAAGACTTAAAGCAACAAGACAATGATCCAAGACAATTCCAAATGACTTATAAAAAATGCCATCTACCTCCAGAGAGAGGACTAGTGAAATGAGTGAAGATTGAAGCAACATAGCTAATATGGAAATATGTTTTGCATAATTTTTATGATTGATATCACTTTTCTTTCCTTCTCAATGAATGAGGAGGGGGAAGAGAATTCAGAGCTCAAAATAAAAAAAGAATGTTAAATATAAATAAATACTAGATTTATCTTTTAAAAAAGAAAATGGTATTTAAAAAAACTGATCTTTTCAATTATTCCTTTGGAAGAAGCAAAGAGGGAACAGAAAGGCCAAGTCAGGAAGTCAGGAAGAACCTGTCACTATCTATTGCTCAATAACTCCATGGGCTTCCTATTACTTCCAGGATCAAAGGAATGTAAACTCCTTGGTTTGGCATTTAAAGCCTTTAGCATCCTGGCCCCTTCTCTTTCTTCCAGTCCAGATTTACTCCTCCCCATACACTCTACAATCCAGCCACAGGGTCCTTCTTCCTGTTCCTCACACACAACACTCCATCTCTTCTCTCTTCATCCTTTCATTGGTTGTGCCCCCTGCTGAGAACTCCTCCTCCCACCTCCTCCTCTTAGTGTCCATCAATACCCAAATCCTACCATCTGCAAGAGGCTTTTCCAGGTTCCTCTTTCCTCCTCCTAATGCCTCACTCTCTCATGTTACTTTCTCTTTATTCTCTATTTTGTTTATTACTATTTAAATGTTTTTCCTTCATTAGATCTCAAACTCCTCAAGGGTAAAGGTTGTTTTTGTATCTTTTTCTTGTATCCCCACTGCTTAGCACATTTTATTTTGCTATTTAGTTGTTCAGTGGTGTAGTGGATAACCTTATCTTGGTTATACTGGAGTGGTTTGCCATTTCCTTCTCTGGCTCATTTTACATATGAGGAAACTGAGGCAAACAGGATAAAGTGGCTTGCCTAAGGGTCTCAAAGCTAGTAAGTGTCTGAAATCAAATCCGAACTCACATCCTCCTGATTTCAAGTTCTAATATTCTACTCACTGTATCACCTAACTGTCTCCAATAAATATATTCCTACAAGCATATAATAGGTGCTTAATCAATGCTTATTGACTGATTTACCAGACAGGGGTTTAAATGATACTTCATATACTTACTAGCTATTCTATCTTGGTTAAGCCAAGTCAAATTACTGACCATCTCTTAGCTTCAGGTTCCACATCTATAAAGGGGGGGGTTGATAATAGTTTTGACACTTAACTCACTGGGTCATTGTATGGATCAAGTGAGATAATATAGATTAAGGTCGCTGAAAATCTTAAGCACCTACAGTTTCCCAAAAAATCTTAGTGAAGTTTTAAGCTACAAAAAGTTTTAGAAAGATATTTTATATATATATATATATATATATTACATATATGATATATAATTTATCAAATATTACCTTTATCTATATGTAAACATATATTTGGGGAAAGGGTTGGAAGGTATGTATACACACACATATACATATATGTATATATTTGGGCAGAGTGTTTAGATCAGTTCTTTCCACCAATATCCACAGCTCCTAGTGAGAAACTTCCGGCACTAATGTAGATAGCACTTACACTTCAATTTATTGTCCTAAATCAGAGGGTCTTTACTTGAGATTAGTAACTTGTTTACATTTTTAATAACTATGTTTCACTATAATTGATTTCCTTTGTAACCCTATGTGTGTAAAGACATTATTCTAAGGAAGACATTATCAATTTCATCAGCTTGTCAAAGTGAACATGACACCAAAAAAGTCATAAACACCAGGGCTAAAGATTTGCTTGGGTGACTAAGAAGTTAAGTGACTTGTTCGAGTTCACAGTGAAGGGAAGTATTTGTTAAGTCTTATTAAACACCAGATATTATATCAAACTCTGGAAATGCAAATATAATGAAAAAAAATCCATCCCCTCCCCTCAAGAAGTTTATTTTTTAACAGAAAAAGGCAAAACCTAAAAGGGACCTGAAAGGGTCATGGGGAAGAAAGGGTCACCTCACACAGCCTCTCAAAATATTATAGAGATACTGATTACTACTACTACTACCATTTCTATTATTAATACTACTGCTGCTGCTTTACTACCACTTTACTTTACTTTACTTTACTACTTTACTTTACTACCACTACCACTATCGCTGCTGCTGCTATTATTATTTCTATTATTGCTGCTGCTGCTGTTATTACTGCTGAGGTTGCTTCTACTATTGCTCCTACTATTACCATTTCTAGTTGTTCTGCTGCTGCTACCACTGTTGCTACTACTACCATTTGTACTACTGCTGGTACTGCTGTTGTCGCTATTTCTATTACTGTTGCTGCTGCACCACTTCTGCTGCTGTTATTATTGTTGCTGCTGTTGCCACTGCTGCTATAACTGTTGTTGCTAATACTCTGCTGCTGCTATTACTGCTACTACTTCTGCTGCTGCTACTATTGATTCCTCCTCCTTCTTCTCCTCCTCTTCCTCTTCTTCCTCCTCCTCTTCCTCCTCCTTCTTACATAGTGGGCAGGCATACCTCCAGTGTCAAACTTCTAGGAGAACATGGATGAAAATCAAACAGGATGGATGGGCATGGAGTCTGCATCATCAATGGGAATTCCTGAATCATCTGTCTATTTGAACATTTGATATGTAGCTATCTGCATTAAAATGAAAATATTTCTGGAAGGGTAATTCGATCAACTAATTCATAATAAGATGTTAATAACTTAGATGAGAATTATAGCTGACATTTTATATAGTACCTTAGATTATTTCTTTGGTTTGCAAACTGAAGGCCCTACAGGTAAGGGGTGGTGTGTTGTCTAGGCTGATGTCAGCCACTGGAAGGTCATCTTTCTCTGAATGTTGCTTCTGATCAGTGGAACAGGGATATGGGGACTTCCTATGAAGTGTGGATTGAAATGTACACTTAACATTTTACCTCATTTAATTGATTCCCATATCATCATCTAAATCTTTACAGGTACTGTAGGGTCTCCTTTGTCCTTTGACATTCCAACATTACTTATGTAATACTTGGGCTGTTGGGTAGTGCAGTAGATAGTAATAGAATGCTGCCAAAGTGCTTTGCAAATCCCAAAGCAATATATTAGTTATTATTGTTAATCAATTTTTAAAAATTTCTATGCCCAACTGGTCCATTTCTTATTGCTGTCATGTATGTCATGTAACTTTTGTGTTACTGCCTGGGTTTGATTTGTCCCAGATTATGTATACCTATGAGAAATAGTGTTGACCAGTGGATAAAGGGCTGGCCACTGAGGGACCTGACTTCAGGTCCTGCTTCTGACACAATCTGGGGCTATGGTCTTGACCCCTTCTCAATGCCCCAAGCAACTTTCTAAGGTTAATGTCTGGGCTAGTGCCCTGGAGGGCCTCAGGATCAGTCAGAGTAGGATCAGTCAAAGTCCTTGGTCTTTAGGAGGAGAGTGAAGGAGGCAGGCAAGCTGCCAGGTGGCTCCTCAAAGGTGGTACCTGAACTCTGGAGTCTGGAGCCTGGAGTCTTCCCTGCTGAGTGTGCTGTGGCAGAGAGACTCTGACTCTCTCCCTTAGCCCTCTAATCCTTCCCTACCATTGTGAGAAGAGCCATCACATCACCATATCATCTAAATATATGTTTATAGAACCATTTCTCACATTGAGTAGGTACTTAGCTGTAAGGATGCGGTTCCCACAAAACAAGAGAAGGGAATTGTAAGGGCTCTTTAAGTGGGTGGGCACAGCGCAACAGGAGATTTGAGTAGCTCAGAAGTAATCTCTGTGGATATAAGACTGCCCTGTGGGTGGGATCCTGTCCATATTGAGATAGCTTTGTAATGGGTGACGTCTCTCTTGCTGGTTGGCTGTGTGTGTGACCTCAAAGCGGGGTATAAACCCACTGCAGACAGCAGTCGCTCTCTTTAACCTGGCCCTCTTTAACCTGGCTCCCTCACCTGGGGTAGCCAAGCCAAGCCAAGCTGATGGATAGCCGAGAGGTAAGGAGTTTGGTAGAGAACACGTGGATCTTCAGACTAGATGTTCACTAGGGAGCTGACAAGTCAGGGCATTATGTGAGTAGGTATAATAAAGCCTTTTAAGATTACACGCGGCTGTTCTTGAGTGTGCTACCAGTTATTATACTATAGTTTCAAGAGATCATGGCCAGAGACCTTTGAAGGCCTCAGAGGAGGCCAGCCGGGTAGAGCTGACACTGCAAAGGTCAGTGGTCAAAAGTACTCTGTTGGGCCTAGGGCAGACTGTAATAGTAACTGCCAGGAGGGCATGTTACACTTAGCCTTAGTACTCTGCTGTCTTAGATTCAAGTCCACTTTTTCAGAGTTCCAGCCCTTTGCAATCTTCTAGTCCTCTATAGCTGTGTACATATGTTGGAGATATTTAGATCAGTTTCAGACCATTGCTATAAGATGAATGTATAAATAATTCGAGTCACATGAACTTTTGAGTTTCCCAGTGCAAGTAAAAATTATGCTTCCACTACACTGCAGTCTATTAAGTGTGCAATGGTGTTTTATCTAAAAGTGTACATACCTTAATTTGAAACTTTTTCTTGTTCAGTCATTTTTCCTCATGTTTGACTCTTTGTGATCTCTTTTGGGGATTTCTTGGCAAAGATATTAGAGTGATTTGCATTTCCTTCTCCAGCTCATTTTACAGATGAGAAACAGATAAACAGGATGAAGTCACTTGCTTGGGTTTCAAATAGCTAGGAAGTGTCTGAGGCCAGATTTGAACTCAGGAAGATGAATCTTTCCAACTCCAGGCCTAACACTAATCCATTATGCCATCTACTATTTGAAATATTAGAAAATGCTTTATGGTTAAAAATGCATCACCTGAACTTTCAGTGAGTCCTAATCTATTTCCTGGTGGAGGATCTTGCTTTGATGTTGATGGCTACTGACGATCAGAATGGTGGTTGCTGAAAGTTGGGATTGTTCAAATAAGACAATGAGATTTGCCAAATAGATTGACTTTTTCATGAAAGATTTCTCTGTAGCATGTGATATTGGCTTATGGTATTGTACCCACAGTAGAAATTCTTTCAAAATTGGAATCAATTTTCTCAAACCCTGCCTCTGCTTTATCAACTAAATTGATGTAATATTCTTCATATTATTATGTCTCAAGGAATAGGGAGGCCCAAGGAGAGAGAGAAAGATGGAGCAAGGCTGCACAGTGGAGCAGTCAGAACACATATAACATTTATTGCTCAAGTTGTCATCTCGTATGGGCGACGTTCCTGGCACCCCAAAACAATTAATAATAGTAACTTCAAAGATCACTGAGCATAGATTACCAAAACATATAATAATAATGAAAAAGTTTGAAATATTGAGAGAATTACCAAAATGAGAAAGAAACACAATGTGAGCTCATATTGTTGGAAAAATGGCACCATCAATTTGATCAACACAGAGTTGTCACAAGTCTTTAATTTTTTTTTTAAAGCAATATCTGGGAAATGCTATGAAGCAAAGAACAATGATGCGACGTATACCAATATATCTACTATATACCTTACACCTTGTGAGAATCCAACTTCAAACCCTGAAACTCTTTGCAAATGTCCGTAATTATTATGATGCTTATAAATTGCAAGGAAGTTACTGATCTGCTTTAGAGAAAGGATCTTCCCTCAAATTTTTGGGTAATGGTGAATTATTAATTCACCATTCTTGACTGGAAAAAAAAGGAAGACCATCATGTACCTCTCCTTACCTAGCTGTATGACTTTGGACTCTGGGTTTTAAAATCCTCACCTGTGCATTTATGCTTCCCAAGTCTGATTCTTCAGAAATTGTTGAAATTTCACAATTTGTGACTGATCAGCATTGACTGAAGATTATGGCTGTTGTGGCTTTGGTTTCAGGAACCATAGACTTAGTCAACTAGTCCATTGCCATTTATCAAGCAGGTATTATGTGCTAGGGACAGGGTTAAGTATTGGGGATAGACAAAAGTTCCTGTTCTCAAGGAGTTCATAGACTAATGGGGAGAAAACATGCAAATAGCTAGAGACAAACAAAGTTAATCAAGGGTAGTCTCAGAAGAAAGGCACTAAGGTTAAGGAAGCCTGGGAATGCAGAAGGTGGGATTCTAATTGACACTTAAAGGAAGCCAAAGAAGTCAGGGGGTGGAAATGTGGAGGGAGAGCTTTCCAGGCATGTGGGAAACCAGAGAAAATTTCCAGAGCCAGAAATGGAGGGTTTTGTTTGAGGAATGGTCAGGGGACTAATGTCGCTGGAGGGAAGAATTTCTGGCAAAGAGTAAATTATAAGAAGACTAGAGGTGTGTGTGTGTGTGTGTGTGTGTGTGTGTGTGTGTGTAAATTAAGGAGCAGGTGATGAATCTTGGTGGGGAAGTGGATAGACTATTAGGATTGAAATTAGGAAGACCTGAGTTCAAATCCAGGCCTAGATACTTCCTAGATATATGACCTTGGGCAAGTCACTTCATCCTGTTTGCCTCAGTTTCCTCATCTGTAAAATGAGCTGAAGAAGGAAATGGCTAACCATTCTGATATCTTTGCCAAGAAAATCCCAAAGGGATCACGAGGAATTGGTCACAACTGAAAAATTAATAATCAACTACACAATGAAAGGCTTTGAATGCCAAACTAAAGGTTTTATATCCTGGAAAAAATAAGGAGACACTGAAATTTATTGAATAGTGGGACTAAGATGGTTCAAGATGGGCTTTAGGACAATTCAAACCTGGAAGGGATCCTAGAAGTCATTTTGTAACTCTTTCATTTTACAGAGGAGGGAAAATGAGACCCAGAGAGGTTAGGTTACACACAGGTAGGAAGGGCAGAATAGGGATGTACACTCAGTCCCTGGCCCAGAACCACTGGACCAGTGAAATTTGAGGTCATTGAAAATATACTCAGAATTTATCAATGCAATTCAGCCTTGGTATCTCAGTTATCAGTCTCATCAGAGCCTTTTCTGTCTCTTCTCTTCCCCTTGGGTCTTAGAACTAGACCTAAACTTTGAATAATAATAACTTACACTGACAAAAATCTTTAAAGTTTGAAAGCAACTAAAACATGTTTTCTTATACCAGCCTCATGACAATCCATGAAGAAGGTGCTACTCCTGGGTCTCTTTGCCTGATGAGTAAACTGAGTCTGAGAAAGGTGATTCGTTCAGATATACATAACTAATCAGTGTCCAAGATAGGGTTGGAAGTTGAGCCATTAGGCATTATTTGTCCAGGACAGAACACAGTGAGACTTAATTTCTGTGACTTGGAGAGAATCCTGTTCATAGCCCAAGGTTTCCCTCACTCCTTTTTTGAGTGATCAAGTTTTTGAAGTTCTCTGAAGGACTTTTCATATAATACCTCCTGTGAAGGGACTTTGGGACTGGGCTCAGCAGTCTGCTATCATAATTTGGTTACAAATGGGATTAAGTGATGTAAACCCAGCTCTATCACTTGGTATCACTTACTAGCTGTGTGATTTGGGTCACTTGACATGAGCCTCAATGTCTTTAATCTGTAAAATGGGATAGGTAAAGAAAGGCTGTAGACAGCCTCCAAAGTGGCTTCCAATTTTCAATCCTATGGTTGAGAATCTATCTTAATTTTGTGACCCTGATGAAGGTGATAAGTATGACTTTATTTTCACGAAAGAAGAGGTTTTTTTTTTAGGACCCACAAAATATTTTGAAAATTAAAATAATTTGAGTCAGGTGGTAAGCCCTGCTCCCTAGAAGCACTGGTAGAGTGTTTGGAGACAGGAGAGGGAAAAGGTCCTTGGGAAAGGACCTTTAATGAGACGAACACTTCTCTCCTAGTTCTTTTTTCTCTCTTGTCAACACTCCCCTTTCATCTTCTGTCCTCTCCTGAATTTTTTTCTTTCCCTTTCTTCCTCTTCTAGTAAAACCAAAAGACAAAGTATGAACCATTTGCTTCTATCACCCCCCTCTTTTTAATCTTTTTTGGTCTTGAAAAGAGATTAGTGCCACTGATCACCTGAAATGATTTAGGTGTGGAAGGAGTATGAAACTTGCTCTTTCACTAGGGAAAAATGCATTCTCCAGATCTCTCAGAGCCACTGGGTTTTCAACTAAATTTGGACAATAGTTCCAGAAGGCATTTTTAATTTATTTGGGGAATTTGCCTTGAGGAACCGAAGGAAGTTTGTGCAGAAGATACTGGGGAGAAAAATCAAATGGTAAGTTTTGGGGTAGGTATTATGAGGCTGGCAGAAACTTGAAGTTCAATCTTAATGAAGGAACTCTGAACCCTTCACATCAGGCTTAGGTGGGGGAGGGATCGATTAAATCAACAGATTTAAAGTGACTATTGGTGATGGTGGGAGGAAGGACAGGAGTTGTGATTAGGCTCTAGATCTGGAAAGAAATTCCCTGCAAAGATTAAGTGACTTGGGGTGAATGAGAAGTGAGTGGGAATGCTTGGATTTGAAGTCAGGACTTCTGATCCCAAATCTTGGGTCCTTGATTGGACAGCTGACCTAGAGAAGTTCCATTAACCCTTTGCTAGCCTTTACTCTTAATTTTGGGGGAGGGGCTCCATGACAGTTTGGCATCGAGATGGCGTCCTCATTAACCCTTTGCTAGCCTCTGATCTTAGTAGAAGGGGAGAGGGGTTAGAGTATAGAGCCTGGGATATAAATCTCTCGTTTTTTTTTTTTTTATTTTTTTTTTAACTGGGGTGCTAGTGGGGTGCCTTTCTATGCCTGGGATTTAGATACATATAATTAGCCCTTTGCTAGCCTCTGATCTTAGTAGAAGGGGAGAGGGGTTAGAGTATAGAGCCTGGGATCTAAATCTCTCGTTTTTTTTTTAATTTTTTTTAACTGGGGTGCTAGTGGGGTGCCTTTCTATGCCTGGGATTTAGATACATATAATTAGCCTTTTGCTAGCCTCTGATCTTTGTACAGAGGGAGAGGGGTTAGATATAGAGCCTGGAATCTAAATCTCTCATTGTTTTGTTTTTTTTTTTTTTAAATTTTATTTATTTATTTATTTATTTATGTTTTTTACTGGCATGCTAGTGGGGGCCTTTCTATGCCTGGGATTTAGATACATATCATTAACCCTTTGCTTGCCTTGGTCCCCCGCTGGAGTTAAGGGTGTGCTTACAACATCTCAGCTCTAAGGATTCAAGTCTCTCATTAACCCTTTAACCCTTTTCTAGACTCTGATTTTTGTATGAGGGGAGAGGGGTTAGAGTATAGAGCCTGGGATCTAAATTTCTCATTAATAATTTTTTTTTTTTTTTTTAAATTGTGATGCTAGCCTGGGATTTGGATACATATCATTAACCCTTTGCTAACCTCTGATCCTTGTACAAAGGGAGAGGAGTTAGATCTAGAGCCTGGGATCTAAATCTCTCATTAAGTGTAGTTTTTTTTTTTAATTTAAATTTTGTTTGTTTGTTTGTTTGTTTTGGTTTTTACGGGGATGCTAGTAGGGGCCTTTCTATGCCTGGGATTTAGATACATATCATTAACCCTTTGCTTGCCTTGGTCCCCCGCTGGGATTAAGAGTGTTCTTACAGCGTCTCAGCTCTAAGGACTCATGCCTCTCATTAACCCTTTGCTAGACTCAGCTTCCAGATGGGGGCGGGGGGATCGTTCCCCTGAGCTACCTGTGCCTCGATGGCTCTGATTGCCCTCTGGGTTCACTGAGGAGGACGGAGACTGGGGGTGGGGGTTTCTGCTGCCAGCGGGATCTCCAGAAGAAGACTCCGACACTGGAGAGGGTTGGGGCGCCCGGGGACCTCCACAGCACGCCGACCCCCTTTCTCTTGCGCGGAGAAGCCCTCTGACGAGCAACAAGTGCCTTCCGCGGGGAGGCTGAGGCCGGCCGTGCCCCGGAGCCAGTGGCCGGGGGAGCCGTTGGCCGGCGGGGGGGCGGGACCCCAGGGCCACTGGTGGGGAACTGCTTTGGGGGCGGAGCGGGGCCGGGGCTGCACGGACGCAGCTGCGGAGAGGCGGGCGGCCGGCCGGAGCAGCCGCTGGAGGAGCCGGACGCCGCGGGCGGAGCCCGGCCCGGGAGCAGGGGAAGCGGCCGGCCAGGTGCGCGGGGGGCGGGCGCGACGCAGCTCGAGGTGCCGAGGCAGCGGGGACGGGGGCGCGCTGGGATGCCCGGGACTCCTGGGTCTCCGCCGCGCCGGGGGAGCGTTTGCGGCTGAGGGCGGGTGGTGGCTTTGACTCGGAGCTCCAGTTTCCTGCCCTTGCTTAGCCCGCCCTCGCTTCTTGCTCGGGGTGGAGGCGGGCAGTACTCCAGATCCGGGAGCTACAGGGGGTTTGCGGTCCTCCCGAGGGAGGGGCGGAGGGAGGAGAGCCCCCGGATCCCCGAACACCGCCCTCCCCTTCGAGCCCAGGTCCGTCCCGCAGTGCGGCCCGGAGCGGGGAGGCGTCCTCCCTCAGCAGAGGCACAGGTGGCCGCGAGCAGCGCAGCGCCCGGGAGCCGCAGCCTCCCGCTTCCCTTCCCTCCCCCTCTTCCCCGAAATTTCCCAGTCTGAGCTGGAGTGCTGAGTCCGTGTGTGCGGAGGGAGAAGAGGATTCTGGACCCTGAGGATATTTGCATCCTAGACGCTGCTCATTGTCTATCCGTCCCTTTTGTGCGGTCAGTTCCCTCCCTCTCCGGGCCTCAGTTTCCCCATCTGAAAAGTGAAGGGGTTGGATCAGTTGACCGATGAGGTCCTTTCCAGTGTTAAATCCCTTGCTCTTCCCTAGGCTTCTCCGAGGGGTACTTCATCAGCCCTCCAGGCTGTCCTCTGACACCATTTTGGGGGTGTTTGGGAACCCCTTTCCCCCCCTGGACTCCCGAAGGGCAGGAGACAAATGAAATCCTAACTTAGCAGCGTCCTGGTGGAGGTGAGAGAGCGAGATCGGAAAGTCTGGACAAGCTTTGACGGCGCTGATGCCGGGGAGCATTTTAGGGTTGCGATTACCCAGGCTTCTGCAGGTCCCAAGCTTCCTGGGGCCCAGGGTCTCTCTGGGATCCTTCCCAGGAACAGGATTGCTTCCCTACGTTCAGCCGCCCCTTATATATAACCACACCGGGTGGTTTGCATAATGAGAATCATTACTGGGGCCAGAGTGGGCCGCAAGTGGTTTCAGGGGAGGGTTCTTCTCCAGATCCTAGGTCATGGCCGGCTCCGTCAGGGCAATAAGTAGCCGGCTGGAGGGTGGCTTCCAAGAGTCTGGCCCCAGGGAAACAATAGCTGGGCCAGGTGGACTCAGACAGTTCAGCCTATGGCAGGATTCGATTTCTTAGTGGGGCCCTAGCAGCTCTCAAATCAATAATGCAGAAGTCCATACTGGCCAGATCTTCTCGGGGGCCTTGAGGAGTCACCTCAACATCCCAGATTGTTGGAGCTCAGAGAAAATTTGCATATGATTCTACTCCAGTTCCCTTCTTTTATGGAGGAAGAAACTCAGTTCCAAATGGGAAGGCCCCCCCATGAATCGCTCTCTACCAATTGCAGCTTAATAGTCTTTGAGAGAGGTCTTGAGCAATGAGAAATGATATGTCTTGCCCAGAACCACAGAGCACACGAGTCAGAGTCAAGAGTCTATTCGGCTCTTCCTAACTCCAAGACCAATTCACTATTCCATGCTTCCTCCGAATCTGAGCATACTGCTTTAAAATGCATTGGAAAGCCTCATGGGATAAGTATCAGGGTCTTCTTCATACTCTTTGGGGGTCCTTGGCTTGCAATCTAGAAATTATAACTAAGTTTCCTCAAAGGTTCATGGGAATATAGATTTAGAACTAGAAGAGGCTTGGAAGACATTGATTCCAACTTCCTCATTTTACAGATGAGGAAACTGAGGCTCATGGAAGGGAAAAAATCCCAAAGGTTGACCCAAAGTGGGGGAGGCTTTTTGAAGAGAATGGATTTTGTCAAATAGAAGCAGACCCATGAACTTGACTTTGCTGGTAATATTCCTGAAAAGGCAGCTAAGTGGTACCTTAGTGCATAGATCGTCAGTCCTGGAATCAGGAAGATGAGTATTCCTGAGTTCAAATCTGGTCCTAGATACTTACTAGCTATCTGACCTTGGGCAAGTCCCTTAAACCTACTTGCCTTAGTTTCCTCATCTGAAAAAAAAAAGCTGGAGAAGGAAACAGCAAACCACTTCAGTATCTTTGCCAAGAAATCTCAAGAAATCATAAAGTCTGCTATGAATGAACATTAATAACACCAATATTCCTGAATGTATTATTGATGGTTAGTGACCATTTAGAAAGGTAAGTTGTGATCACATGGCTTCATCAAGGACAGCTTATGTCAAGCTAGCATCCCCTTCTTTTGCGAATGAGTTATTTGACTGGTAGATTAAGAGAATGTTGTAGATCGTTTGCTCAGATGTTAGTGCGCCATTTGATTCTCTCTAATTGCTCTTGGGGAATAAACTAGAGGGACATGACTTAGATGACAGTGAGATTGGGTAGATTTGGACCTGATTGAATGACTGACCCCAAAGGGGAATCATTAATATATTTGATGCTCACTTGGGAATGGATCTTTAATGAAATACCCTAAGAGTTTATATTGAACTGTATGGTATTTAGCATTATTAACAATGGTATGAATATTAATGAAGCATTATAGTGTAGGGGATAGAATGCAAAACATGGAGTTACATCTGTATTCAAATACAGCCTCTGACATTTACTAACTCGGTGACTTTGAGCAAATCATCTACTTTCTTTTAGACACAGTTTCTTGATCTGTAAAATGGGGATAATAATCATCTAACTAATTATATCTTCTACGGGTTGGTGTATACAAGGTGCTTTGCAAATTAATATATAAATGTCATTTCCTATTAAATGACACCAAATTATGAAGGTTAGCTAATACATGGAAGATAGGATCCCAAAGAATCTTGGTAGGATAGAAAGAGAGATCGAATTGGATAAAAGTAAAGTTTTGAACTTGGGCATGAAAAATCTGCCACACATATATGTTGTTAGACACATGGAATTTCAGCAGTCCCAAAAGGCTCTGAGAGTATTAATGGACCTACAAGCTAAATATGAACCAGAAGTGTGATGTGGCAGCCAGAAAAGCTGATGTGATTTTGGGCTGCATTGGAAGGTTCTAGCTGCCAGGATTATTGATGATCAGACTGCCCTCTGTCCTTGTTAGATCTCATTCGGAGGCACCATAGTTGAAAGAAGGATATTGAAAGGATGGAGAGTGTCCAAAGGAGGGAAATCAGGAATGTGAAGGGCCTCGAGTCTATTTCATATAAGAATGGGTTCAAGGAATTGGAGATATTTAATCAGTGACTATGATATGTGGGAGGCCCTTAATAAATGCTTATTGACTGACTGATATTTCCTCAAATTCTTGAAAGACTTGGTCTTGTTCTACTTGATGCCAAAGGGCTGAATCAACCAAGATCATGGGTGGAAGAGCCAGATTAGGGCTTGATGAGGAGGAAATCTTCCCTACTCTGTGAGCTGTCCCAAAGTACCCTTCTTTTCTAGCTCATTTTACAGCTGAGGAAATAGACCCAGAGAGTCTCACAGTTAAGTATGTGAGGTGGGATTTGAACTTGGGTCTTCCTCACTTTTAGTGCAGAGGTTGATGTGCCCCTGAGGACCTTTCCAGCCTAGAGCCCATGATTTTAATAGGCAAACACCACTTTGAAGGGTGAAGCCTCTCAAAGCTTTCCTCTGATACATGCTCACAGGAGCAAGGTGATCCTGGGCCTTTGCCAACGTGTTGCCAGATTGCTCTCCCATTGTTGCAAGTGCTCTCATCCTGATGAATTGATAGAAGCTCAAGTTTGGAAGGGATATCAAAAGCCATCTAGCTCAAGCCATGCCTGATTTGGATTCAGGAAGGCTCAGCAAAACTAGGCTTCAAATCCTATCTGATATCTATAGGCAGCTAGATGTGGTTCCATGGATAGAGCGCTGGGCTTGGTGTAGTGAATAACTGAATTAAAATCCTGCCTTGGCTACTTAGGAACTTATGTGATCCTGGTCAAGTTACATCTCTTCATGCCCCAGTTTCCTCATCTGTAAAATGAAGATAACAGTAGCATCTCACACCTAGGGGTATGGGGAAGATAAAATGAGGAAACATTTGTAAAGTGCTTTGAAAACTTTAAAATTATAAGACACATACATATTATATATATTAAAGTGATACCCTATAAGTTTATATATATATATATGTGTGTGTGTGTGTGTGTGTGTGTGTGTGTGTATTGGGAGTATAAAGATAAAATTGAAATAGTCAACTTGGGTTCAGGAAGATGAGTCAAATGTCACCTTTTTCACTCGCTATGTGATCTTGGGCAAGTCATTTGCGCACTGCCTCAGTTTCAGCTGTAAAATGAGGACATTAATAAAAGGACCCATCTCCCATGGTTGTTGTGAAGAACCAAATGACACAATATTTGTAATATGCTTAATGTGGTGACTGACCCATAGTAGGTGCTTATTGTTTATTCAATGATATTCAAACTTTGTCTAACCCCATCTTAGGTAAAGATACTGGAGTGGTTTGCCGTTTCCTTCTCCAGTGGATTCATGTTGTTAGATAATCAAAATTTAAGTGACTTGGCCAAGGTCACATATCAAGGCTGGATTTGAGCTCAGATTTTCTTGACTTCAGATCCAATACTTGACTAAGCTGCTAGCAGCCTCATGTAGGTGCTATGTGAATGCTATGATTGTATTTAATTATATACAAGCCATGTAAAAACAGATACAAATGTAGTTTGCTCACCACCTTTGTAGTTGGGGTAAGCAGAAAGGACTCGTGTCAAAGGGAACACTTGAAGAGAGTTTTCAGTCCAACTAGAGATTCAAACTGTGGCATTCATTGCCTTTCATTCAATGCAGGTATGGGAAATGGTGAGGGCAAGGCATCAGACTGGAGACTGAGGATCAGGTAAGAGGGGTAATTGTTGTTTAGTTGTTTTCAGTCATTTCCAACTCTTTGGGATCCCATTTAGGCGATGGTGGTTATTTTTGGCAGAGAGAGTGATTTGGCATTTCCTTCTCCAACTCATTTGACAGATGAAGAAATTGAGGCAAATAGGGTTAAAAGTGATTTACCCAGAGTCACACAGCTGAGACCAAATTTGAAATCAGATCTTCTTGGCTGAGGCTCAGGGTCTATGCACTGCGCCACTTAGCTGCCCCAAGAAGAACAGTAAGAGGGGCTCTATTCTCTGGATCCTCATGACATTGTTCTCTCTTGTTTCTCCTTCTCTTTGTTTTTTTTTTTACTGTTCCTTTGCTTTGCTTTTTTTGCTGCATGAATTAATTTTTTAAAGGCTTTATATTTTCAAAACACATGCATAGATAGTTTTCAACATTCACCCTTGCAAAACCTTATGTCCCAAATTTTTTTTCCCTCCCTTCCTCCGCTCCTTCCCCTAGACGGCAAGTAATCCAATATAGGTTAAATGGGAAATTCTTCTATATGTATTTCCATAATTATCATGCTGCACAAGAAAAATCAGATCAAAAAGGGAAAAAATGAGAAAGAAAACAAAATGCAGGTAAACAACCACAAAAAGTAAAAATACTGTTGTGATGCACCCTCAGTTCCCACAATCCTCTCTCTGGGTGTAGAATGGCTCTATCCATCACAGGACCATTGGAACTGGCCTGAATTACCTTGCTGTTGAAAAGAGCTACATCCATCAAAATTGATCATTGTATAATCTTGTTGTTGTGTACAATGTTCTCTTGGTTTTACTTACTTCAGTTTAATTAGTTCATGTAAGTCTCTCTAGGCCTTTCTGAAATCATCCTGCTGGTCATATCTTATAGAACAATCATATTCCATTACATTCTTATGCCATAACTTATTCAGCCATTCTTTAACTGATGGGCACCCACTGAGTTTCCAGTTCCTTGCCACTACAAAAAGGTCTGCCACAAACATTTTTGCACTTTTCCCTCTTTTATGATCTTTTTTGGATATAGACCCAGTACTGGCACTGGTGGATCAAAGAATATACCATTTGATGGCCCTTTGGGCATAGTCCATATTGCTCTCCAAAATGGACCATTCCTTTTCAATGGCTTTTGCTCTGTCATCATCCATACCACACATATTCTCAATTCCCCAGTTCTGGGTATTCTCCAAGAGTTGGTCCTAGGTCCTGGCTAGTCTTTAAAATGAGTGGCTCAGAAGAAAGTAGCTTTTAATAAGATTTGAATAAGGTTCACAAGTTAGCCGGAGTCCAGGTTGCAAAAGGCTTATTGCACCAAATAAAGGACTTGACATTTGGTAGTAGAGGTAATAGGGAGTTTAGACTTGAGATAGGAGGGCTTGCTACAAAGGTATTGCAGCAGTCCCAATTTGACACAGTGAAGTCTTGAGTTAGGTCGTAGATATGTGAGTAGAAAGAAAGGGGAAATGCACAAGAAATGGAGCATATGTGGAAAAGACCAATTGGCATATAATTGGATGTGTGGGGTAAGGGAAAGTGAGGGGTGTAGGATGGCACTGAGGTTGGGTACCAGAGGGGCTGAAAAGATGAGTTGAGAGACAGTGTGATAAATGGCCAAAAACCCCCACTGACTTTGGAATTAGAATCCAAGTTCGAATTGTAACCCTGGTGATTACTACTTATGAGATCCTGCCCAAGTCACTTGTCCTCCTGGTTTCCTCTTCTGTTAAAAGGAGGGAGGGTTGGATTAGACGCTTCTGAAGCTTTTCAGAGGCTATCCAGTTCTTGATCCATGATCCATTGTTTTATTTTTAACAAGTTGACTGGTGCGATACTTATGGGATATCAGTTTGAAATATCCAATAACCAATTGACAAATGCAGATCCTGAGCCCAGAGTGAAATGAAGGCTACCTATATATTCTGGGAATCACTCACATAGAGCCAATAGTTGAACCCTTGAGTGCTGATGGGGTCACTACGTGAAAGAGTTTAAAGAAAGGAAAGTCCACGACTAACCCTTGTGGGAATACCCAGAAGTAGGGAGAATGTGTGATATGGATGATGATAGAGCATAAGTGGTTGAGAAGGAATGATCTAAGAGGGAAGGGGGATGGAAGAGAGAGAGAGAGAGAGAGAGAGAGAGAGAGAGAGAGAGAGAGAGAGAGAGAGAGAGAGAGAGAGAGAGAGAGAGAGAGAGAGAGAGAGAGGAGTCAGTCAGTCATGAGGAACTAGAGAAGAGAGTGTATTGATGAGGAAAGGATGCTTAACAGTGCCAGTAGTGTAGACTAGTTCCAACAGGTGAATTTCCACATCCCATATCACATCCCAGTTGTTTCCTTCACTGTCACTTTCACTTTGTCATGACTCCCATCTCCCTTCACCCTTTGCTCTGATAAGTGAACTTTAGTATTATTTTGCCTAGACCCTCTCTTTCCATACTTATTAGCATTTTCCTCTCACCCACCCTCTTTCTCTCCCTTTTCCCATTTCTGCCTTTGCAAAGGCTATCCCTTATATCTATCATGCCTCCCACCTGAAGTTCCTAGTTTTCTTTTTCATGAAATTCAATTCCACTCCTATCTTCTACCTGCAGCCTTTTCTTGTCTCTCTGATTGGGGAAAAATTAGGGACAGGACTTAGAAATGATTTCATAAACAACAGTGGCCACTTCAGACAAGCCTTTAGATCCAGGTGTTATGAGGGAATGTGTGTTTTCTCACCTCTGGCGTTGAATTTCCCCTTGACTGAGGCTATTAGAACTATAGAGCTGAGGTGCTGAAGTGTGCTTCATTGCTCTTGAAAGCTGTGATCTCACCCCTGTTGAAAGGACTAAGGTTTCTGGGAGGTGGGAAAAGTCAGTCCTTTTTATAGGTTTTCGATTCAATCACAAACCACTTGCACCTTGGGAGCCTTGAAATAATCTATGTGAGCCTCTCATCTCTGGAGGATAAGCCTTTTCTTGGCCCAGGTAATGTGGTTGACTGCAAAGGGCTCTGGGGAGGGCATCAGAAGCTTTGAGTTTAAATCACCATTCTTGACACTGATTTCCCACTGGACCTTGAATACTGGATAATTTCATATGGGATCATAGAGTGAGAGCTGGAAGGGACCTTTGAGACCATTTAAATGCCCTCATTCTATAGAGGAAGAAATTGAAGCTCAGAGATCAATTACTCAATACTTGAGCATTTATTAAGCATCTCCTATGTACAAGACACTGGACTAGGTAGTAGGGCTACCAAAAAAGGCAAAAAACAGTTCCTGTTTTCAAGGAGCTCACTTGCTAATAGAGAAAAAAACAACAACAAGAGAACAACTCTACAAATAAGACAGAGATACAGACTAAATTATACATAATCAACAGAGGGTATCAGAGATTAGAAGGACTCCCCTTGCTGTTTGAGGTTTCTTCTGTCCAGCAGCACGTGTTTCTTGAGTTCTATGTATGTACACATTTCCTTGAAGGCAAAAAGTATGGATTTTTGTCTTTGTATATCTGGTGCCTACTATAAAGATCCCGGGAATTGAGAATTAGCATAGATTTAGTGCCCATCTAATCTACACCAGAAAGAAATCCTGTTTAATAGCCTTTGATAAGCCCAGCTTTGGCTTGAAGACCTCCAAGGAGGAGATGCTCAACACTTCTTGAGGAAGCCCCATTTCATTATAGAAAATTTCTCATTAGGGAGTTTTCCTCATCTGCTCCCCCCAATTTAATCTGAATTGGTCTCTTTGAACTCTTTGCTAACACAGGATCTGGGGCAGAATAGTTGTGTCATTCAGTCATTTCTGACCCCATTTGGGGTTTCTAGGCAAAGGTACCAGAGTCTTTTACTGCTTCCTTCTCCCACTTGTTTTACAAATGGGGAAACTGAGGCAAACAAATTTAAGTGACTTGTCCAAGGTCACATAGTTAATAAGTATCTGAGCTTAGATTTGATCCCAAAGAGATGAATCTTCCCAAGTGCTCTATCCACTGCCCCAGAATAAGTGCTCGTTAATTAATTGATCAAAATAACTTGGCGATGGACCTTTATCACTGTAGCTTGGCTGGTCCTTGAGTAGCCAGATTCTTACTCACTGGAGGTGAAGTAGATAGTATTGAGCTTAAAGATCTTCGTTCAGATACTACCTACCGTAGGAGTTTATTAGTTACCGGTCATAGATAAGGCTCTTCTCTGTTTCATTTTTTCTCTTATATAAAATTGGGATGGCAGGAGCACCTACCTCAGAGGATTGTTGAGAAGATCAAAAGGGAGTCTGCACTCATAGCACTTGGCAAATTTTAAAACTCTAAATGTTAGCAACTGTTCTTCTCAATCAATCCCACAGGTGAGAGGGACTTTTGCATTCACATAGGTCCAACCAGATGTGGATGAGAACTGTCTCTGGAATATTCTTAACAGGTGGACATCTGGTTTCTATCATTCCATCTCTACTTTTGTCTTGCCTTTCAAACCCTACTCTTTGTTCACACTGTGATCATCGGTCCCTGAACCCCCCAGTTCTCTCCCAAATCATCTCAAAAAATCTCACACATTTTTTCCTTTTGCATTTCCCTTTTCCCAACTTGAGCCCTTGGTGAACTAGTTCAATTCTATCCTCTTCTTTTATTGAATCTCTAGCCTTATTATCCTATCACTGATTGTGCCCTACTAAGGCGTGAATAATTTCTACCATCTGCTACTTTGCTCCTCCACACATGTCGTTAACTGAAGGGGAAGAAAGTCGTGCAAATTGTTCTGATTGGATTCACTACAAATTCATGTTATGCAACCTTAATTGGGCTCTCACTGGTAATAGGCAATCTTTCTGCACATCTCTTAACTCATTATCCCACTCTCCCTATTGACTTTTCCATATCTTTTCATTCTTCCTCAATCATGGCTCCTTCTCCCCTCCTCTTCTCTGCTGAGAACCTTGTCTCATATTTCACAGAAAAAATTTCAGTTCTTTCTTCTTCCTTCCTTATCCCACATCACACTCTCCTTTTTTTTTTTAACCTTTTTTTTCCATACGAAGAAGTGGCCCTTCTCCTTGCCAAAACATACAATTCTACAAGCACAAATGATTCCGTTGCCTCCTTTCTTCTGCAATGGATTGCCTCTTCTCATTCCCACTCCATCACTTATCTTCAGTCTCTGGCCATTGGCTCTTTTCTGCGGTCTGCAAACATGCCCATTCCTCTCCCAACTTCAAAAGACCCTTGCGTGATTCTTTTATCACCAGTATCTCTCCTATCCTTTGTGGCTAAAGGCCTCCTATAACTGATGCTTCCATAGCGTCTCCTCAATCTGACTTCAGACCTCATCATCCCATTGAAACTACTCTCTCCAAAGTTATCAGTGATCTCTCAGTGGTCAAATCCAGTGGCCTTTTCTTAATTTTCATTCTCTTTGCTTTCTCTTCTGCCTTTGATACTATCGATCCCTCTTATTTTCTTTAGGTTTTGGGACACCATTCTTTCCTGATTTTCCTCCTACTTATGATTCCTTCTCTTTCTCTTCTTCTAGATCATGGCCTCTAACTGTAAGTGTCCTGGGCCTTGGTCATGTCATCATAACCCTTCTGGCTTGAAAGTATGGTTCTGTTTCACAGGAACTAGTTGTGTCATTCAGTCATTTCTGACCTCATTTGGGGTTTCTAGGCAAAGGTACCAGAGTCTTTTACTGCTTCCTTCTCCCACTTGTTTTACAAATGGGGAAACTGAGGCAAACAAATTTAAGTGACTTGTCCAAGGTCACATAGTTAATAAGTATCTGAGCTTAGATTTGATCCCAAAGAGATGAATCTTCCCAAGTGCTCTATCCACTGCCCCAGAATAAGTGCTCGTTAATTAATTGATCAAAATAACTTGGCGATGGACCTTTATCACTGTAGCTTGGCTGGTCCTTGAGTAGCCAGATTCTTACTCATATCCCATCTCTGATGATATTAGAAAGTGACTTTACCTCCCCTGGTCTTCAATATTCTTATCTGTAAAATGAAGGTATAGACTAGATTAGTGATTAAAAGGGCTCCCTATAACGACTTGTTGACTTAGAAAACGACAAGTTAACATCTATGGAATTGTTTTTAATTTATTTTGTTAAACATTTCCTAATTACATTTTAATTTGGCTCAGACCACTGGGAGCTAGCTGATACCTCTGATCTCTGAGGGTCCCTTCCAGGTTCAGAACTGTGATCCTAAAAATAGCTCATGTTTCTATAGTGCTTTAAGATTTGTAAAATTTATGTAAATTATTTCATTTATCTCTTACAGCATCTCTGGGAGATAAGTTTCTTGATTTTACAAATGAGGGAACTAAGTCTCAGAGAGGTGAGAGTAATGAAAAGTCATAGTTGTCAGAGCTTTAGGAAAGGGAGCCTGACTAGCCTCCTTCCCTCCCTTCTTTTTGTTTTCCTATGGAAATATTTTCAGTCCTGAGAAAATTGTGTTTACCCAAAAAAATCATGTAACATCTATTTTTCATTTGGGTCTGCTGAAGGAAAGGGAATTGGAGAGCTCTTTGAAGCAGCTCAATAAAGATAGCTTTTTATTAGTACATTTCAGCAGATTTATTTACAAGATATGTGATTTGACAAAAACTATTAAAATTTCAACCCTCTTGAAGCATTGCCTAATGGACTAGGATAGCAAGTGATAGAAATAGGTTTTCTTCAAATGAATGACATGGACTTTCCAGCGACCTTTTCTTGGTACTTCATCCATACTGTGACATAGCAACATGGAGATGGCTGCAACCCAAGCTCTTTGGGGAGTCACCTGATGAGAAAGGACCACAGCAGTTGAATTAGAGCTAAGAGAGGGTTCTTTTCTTATTGACTCACTCTTCCTTCTCGGAGGCTCACACCCGGACTGTACTTAATATGTGTTAATTGACTTGAATTAGAAAGAAGTTGTTTGAGGAACTACTTTGCACCAGAGGGCCCACATGTATCCAAGTTGATGGCAGAGCTCAGGTGAGCTAAAGTCAGAATGAATTTCAAACATCAGGAGCTCTGTGTGTGTGTGTGTGTGTGTGTGTGTGTGTGTGTGTGTGTGTGTGAGAGAGAGAATTTCCTTTCTCCCTCCTTCCTTTCCCTCCCTCCCTCTTTCCCCTCCCTCTCTCCCTCTTTTCCCTCCTTCCTTCCTTCCTTCCTTCCTTCCTTCCTTCCTTCCTTCCTTCCTTCCTTCCTTCCTTCCTTCCTTCCTTCCTTCCTTCCTTCCTTCCTTCCTTCCTTCCTTCCTTCCTTCCTTCCTTCCTTCCTTCCTTCCTTCCTTCCTTCCTTCCTTCCTTCCTTCCTTCCTTCCTTCCTTCCTTCCTTCCTTCCTTCCTTCCTTCTGTTGAGGGCGGTAGCCCCTTGATATTCCTTGTTTGATCTCCAACTTCCTTTGGGACTTGGACCTTTGATGCAAGATCTGGTCAAAGTAGTTTGGGCTATCTGAGCTGGCCAGGGTTTTACAGCCCCCATTCTAATCTGCTCAGATAGACCAAATGGCATCAGGAAATTCCTTTTGGGCAGAGACTTATTTACATCACTCTCAGGAACCTCCTTACATCACTGCATCTGAATGATTGTGCTTTGTATAAAACAGAGACCTCAAAAATCTACTCTTTGCAAAATGGGCCTTGTACCATGCAGCCATTTTGCCCACCAGCTCTCCGGTGTTTCCATTCTAATCAATAAAGACTATGTTTCCATACAGCATTAAGTAGCAAATTCATTTGCTGCCGAACCAGCCCTTGGTTACTTTGGGGAAGGAAGGAGAGAGAGAAAAGGAACTGACCCATCTCTTTTTAGACCACAGTTTACTCCTCATCATTTACTCCTCATCACTTCCTTCCTTCCTTCCTTCCTCCCTCCCTCCCTCCCCCCTTCCCTCCCTCCCTCCTTCCCTCCTTCCCTCCTTTTCTCTTTCTTTATGTAGGATCCTTTTTTATGATTAGCATAGCTTTGATCTGAACCATGGTCTTGGAGAAAGAACACTGGATTTATGAGATGGATAATCTGAGTTCTAAGACTGACTTTGTCACTAAGGACTTGTCTGACTTTGGCCTGGCCACGGCCACTTACCTTCTTTGTCCTCAGGAGATTAGACTGGATCATTTCTGTGTTTCCCTCTCATATCCAGTTCTGAATCCTTTTTTCTATGGCCTCTCCCTCCTAGCTTTGTGTTCCAAGTCCTCTCCCAATTCTGACATTCCATGTTCTAAGGCTAAAATGCCTTGAGTTGTAGTGGATCTCCTTAGTAGAAATCTGAACTTCTCCTGAATGTTTGATGCAGAACAAGTCATTTAACTACTCTGGACCTTGGTTTCCTCCTCTTTATAATGGATTCTTTCCAGCTTTAAAGCTGAAAGGACTAAAGGACTCAGTTCTTAGGTCCCTCCTAGCTCTAACAATCTTCTCCAATCTTTAACCTTTAAATTTTTGTTGTTGTTATGAGTTGTGCCTGACTTTTTGTGACCCCAGTTGGGGTTTTCCTGGCAAAGATCCTGGAGAGGTTTGCCATTTCCTTCTTCAGCTCATTTTACAGATGAGGAAACTGAGTCAGATAGGGTCAAGTGACTTTCCCAGGGTCACACAGCTAGTGAATGTCTGAGATCAGATCTGAACACAGGTAATTGAGTCTTCCTGATTGCAAGCCCAATGCTTTATCCACTTCTGCTTCTGAAAATTTAGGATTTTCTAAAAAAAGGAACCTGGTTAGTAACCCTCTTATTGACTTTGTAGAAACAAGTAGGTGCCTGCTGCAGGAATCACTATGGTGTAGTAGAAAACCCCTGGCCTCTGAACATTTTTGGGAAATGTTTGGATTACTTTAAAAATAGGCTTCCTAATTAGTCATTCTTGTTTTGTTTTTAACTGGTCTTCAAGGCAGTTGAAGAAATTCTCAGGTAGAGGGATTGGAATAAAAGTGTGAATTACCCCAGGTGGGCAATTATCATCAGAGCTTTGTATAATGATAATGAGACAGGGCCAAGATTATTTGATGTTTTCCCATACTGTGAGACCCACTAATTAATCATCCTCAGCTGAAGATCTTCTATGGGTTGGACTAGGATTATTTGAATTCTCAAAGGTAATGCTGGCCAGGAGGAAATCCCACCATCTTCTAACACTGGCCATCTTACTGTTGTCCCATACATGATATCCCATGGCCTATCTCCATGCCTTTGTACAGGCTGACCCCACTGTCTGGTGCACCAATCCTTATCAACTCTGCTTCTTAGATCAGCTTGGTTTTTTTTCATTATTCAACTCAAGTGCTGTCTTCTATATCTGACTTTTCCTGATTCTCTGGTTGTCACTTTTCCTTATTGCAAAAAAAAAATTGCTTTGTATTTTTTTTTGATATTTAATTATCTGTGGCCTTGTTCCATCTCCAATTCCCTCTTCCCTTTAGTTGGATTTAATTCTTTCAGAAAAGCAGTTGCTTCTCTTACCCAGCAGAGTGCCTGGCATCCACAAGGCCTTTTGAATGATGTAAAAAAGCACTGACTTGGTCCTTTTGGCACTTCATAATGAAGCAGAAGACTAGATGGAATAGTGGATACAATAATGGGCCTAGAGGCAGGGAGATCTGGTTCAAATATAACCTTTGACATAATTTTCCCATGTGATCTTGGGTAAGTCATTTCCTCAACTGTAAAATGGGGCTAATAATAGCACCAAACTCCCAGAGTTGTTGAGAGGATCAAAAGGGATGATATTTGTAAAACTCTTAGTGTGATGCACGGCACATAGTAGGTACTTTATAAATACTAATTTCCTTCTCTTATTGTAAAAGATTCATTGAGTGTCAAAGCTAGAATAGGCTATTGAAAGCATCTTGTCCTAAACTCTTACTTTTCAGATGAGGAAATTAAGTCCAGAGAAGAATGACAATGATGATGCTATTGACCAAGTATGTTTCAAATATCATGTCATCTGAGTCTTATTACTAGTATTTTACAGATGAGAAAATGAAATGAGATTAAGTGACTTTCTCAGGAGTGACACAGTGATATATAGAGAGGGAAAACTGGAAAAGAAAAGGAGTGATCTGGCCAGTGATCTCCTGTCATTCAGTCTAATGTTCTTTCCCTTATAGCACTGGGTTGCCCATTTTAATGAAGGCTTTTTCTGAAATCTCAATATCTTATACCTTATTTCTGGGTACATATGTGTGTGTTTGGCTTCTCAGGGAGGGTTTCATGGGAGAGATATTATGTGAGCTGGTTTTCAAAGGCTAAATATTTTTAGACAAGCAGAGTGATAAGAAGAGGCACAGAAGCCACTGAGATGATGTGCTCTAAGCAGAGGAAAATAGAAATGGATGAGCTGAAAGAGACCTTAAAACACAGGCGATCTTGATTTGATAAATGTGGAAATATGTTTAAAAGAATTGTACATGTTTAACCTATATTGTATTGCTTTCTGGGCAGGGGAAGGGAAAGAGGAAAGGGAAGGAGAAAAGGTTTTTCCAGGATGAATGTTGAAAACTCTTCGCAAGTGTTTTGCAAATAAAAAGCTATTATTAAAAATTAAAAACACAAAGAGAGAAATCAGAAGTGAGAGAGATCCAAGAGCAGAGAAGGTCAGAGCTGGGCGAGGCCTGAGAACGTGAAATGTCAAAGATTAATGGTACCTTAGAGATGGGAGCAGCGTATGGCAGAATAAACTTTAAACTTGGATATAAAATTGTTGTTCAGTCATTTTTTCAGTTGTATCTGACTCTTTGTTGTGATCCAGTTTGGGATTTTTTGACAGAAAAACTGGAGTGGTTTGCTAATTTTTTTTCCAACTCATCTTATAGATAAGGAAAGTAAGGCAAGTAGGATCAAGTGCTTTGCTCTGGGTCACATGGCTACTAAATGTCTGAGGCTGGATTTGAATTCATAAAGATGAGTCTTCCTGACTCCAGACTTGGTACTCTTATTCATTGTGCCAGTTAGGAAACTAATTCAAATGGTGGTTCTGCTACTGCTATGACTGGTTTGTATGAATTCATCTCTGTGTCCCTTAATTTTTCTGTCTGAAAAACAAGAAATTTGGCTTAAGTGATTCTTCCCAGCTCTGACGTTCCCTGTTCTAAGGCCCTTCCCAGCTCTGACATTCTCTGTTGTAAGGCCCTTCCCAACTCTGACATTCCCTGTTCTCAGGCCCTTCCCAGCTCTGACATTCCCTGTTCTCAGGCCCTTCCCAGCTCTGACATTCCCTGTTCTCAGGCCCTTCCCAGCTCTGACATTCCCTGTTCTCAGGCCCTTCCCAGCTCTGACATTCCCTGTTCTCAGGCCCTTCCCAGCTCTGATATTCTCTGTTCTAAGGCCCTTCCCAGCTCTGATATTCTCTGTTCTAAGGCCCTTCCCAGCTCTGACATTCTCTGTTGTAAGGCCCTTCCCAACTCTGACATTCCCTGTTCTCAGGCCCTTCCCAGCTCTGACATTCCCTGTTCTCAGGCCCTTCCCAGCTCTGACATTCCCTGTTCTCAGGCCCTTCCAGCTCTGACATTCCTGTTCTCAGGCCCTTCCCAGCTCTGATATTCTCTGTTCTAAGGCCCTTCCCAGCTCTGATATTCTCTGTTCTAAGGCCCTTCCCAGCTCTGACATTCTCTGTTGTAAGGCCCTTCCCAACTCTGACATTCCCTGTTCTCAGGCCCTTCCCAGCTCTGACGTTCCCTGTTCTAAGGCCCTTCCCAGCTCTGACATTCTCTGTTGTAAGGCCCTTCCCAACTCTGACATTCCCTGTTCTCAGGCCCTTCCCAGCTCTGATATTCTCTGTTCTAAGGCCCTTCCCAGCTCTGATATTCTCTGTTCTAAGGCCCTTCCCAGCACTGACATTCTCTGTTCTAAGGCCCCTTCCAGCTCTGAATTCCCTGTTCTAAGGCCCCTCCCAGCTCTGACATCCCCCTGTTCTAAGACTCCTCTTTTCAGCTCTAACATTTTCTATTCTACACTCCCCCCCAGCTTTACCAGTCTGTGAGTTGGGTCACATTTCCCATGTGGTTTTGGATTAGCTGTACCTGGCAACTCCAAATCCCCTCTGTAGGTCTAAGGTTTTTGGCTGCCCTCCCTCTCCAGAGTTTAATTTGATTTCTTTTTGAATTGAAACCAGAAGGGAGAGCCTGGTGGTGGCTCTGCACTGAATGCGTGCTCTACAAATATTTGTGTACTGAATAAAGGGGTGGAAATGATCCTTTTGCACATATCATTAAATGAGTGGGATTATGCAAATGGTGGTAAAGAACTCTGTGCCCAGATCTATTATTTAGGACATACAGGCCCTGTTCCCTCTCTTTATATTCCTCAGGATCCTAGTTTCTGTTGATAAAATGATCACAAATGGATCTTGGGTATTATGTTGGGAGGTTGGTACCTGCTTTGTCTAGGACCCTGGAGAGCAGAGTTTCTGCTCGGTAGAATGGACAGAATGCATTCACTTTAAAAATAGATTCAAGGATTATACTCAGATTTTCCCCAATTTCCTTGAATTAGTGGGGTATCTTCTATTATATTACAGAACTGGTGGGGGTGGGGTTGGATAAGAGGGCCCTAGCTACCCTTTCTACTTGTATCCAACTGGCTAATGGTGGGAAGAACAGTTGCTTTAGAATCAGAAGGTTTGAATTTGACGGCCTCTTCCAATATCTTTTTCTATGTCATCATGGGCAAATCATTTCACTTCTCTGGGTTTCAGTTTCCCTCTCTGTAAAACCATTAATTTAGTGGGTATCACCTTCCCCCCCCCTCCCCAAGGCAATTGGGGTTAAGAGACTTGCCCAGGGTCACACAGCTAGTATTGCAAATGTGGATACCTTTTACTCCTTAATGATCTTTTTGAAATACAGACCCAATAGAAAGACTGCTGGATCAAAGGGTGTGTGCAGTTCCATAGCCCTTTGGGCGTAGTTCCAAATTGCTCTCCAGAATGTTTGGATCAATTCACAACAACATATTAAACAACATCAGTGGCTTCTGGAATTAGAAGACTTGAGTTCCAATTCTACTTCTGTGACCAATGGGCAAATGATTTCAGCCACCAGAACCTCAGTTTCCTTCATCTGTAAAAGGAGAAAATGTGGGTCTGAGATGCTTTCCAACTCTAAATCAATGACCTTCCAACCTCTCTGGGTCTCAGTTTCCTTTCTGTAAAATGAAAGTTGTACTAGATAGCCTCTGTGGTACCTTCCAGTTCAAACTTGATGATATTACATGGTTCCTTTGCCTCAATTCTTATATTGTGGTAAAGGATCAAAGTTGTGTTTTATCTACTGAACTGTGCCAAGAGCAGGGTAGATTTTGAGCCTGAGTTCCCATAGTTCTCTTGTTAGTCTCAGTGTATTGATTGTGTCCTTGGATTTACGCACTTAACTATTTATTTTATTTTATTTTTAAGTGCTTTTCCACTTGGCTAAATCACTGGCAGTGATCTTTAGTCCCTTCAGGAACATGGAGATCAACAAAGCTCTGGGTTTAATTTGAGAACTCAACTCTCTGTTGGAAAGTCACTGATCTCTTCCTGTTTGGATTTTTTATGTCTTGGAACAATAGCAATCATAACGATAATAGAGTTAGAGAATGGATTCTTGATTTTACTGGGACATGGGATTTCTGATTGATGACAGTTATTCCCTCTATTAAAGCAAGTTCATATCTTCTTTGCAATTTATAATTTTGGAGCATTGCCCAGGGCACTCAAAGGTAAAGTAATAATAATACTAATTTGTATTTATATAGTGCTTACTATAGATCAATTACTGTGCTAATTATGTTCTAAAAATGATCTCATTTGCTCCTCAAAACAACCTTGGGGGGATAAGTGCTATTTATTCTTATTTTGTAATTAAGAAAACTAAGGCAAATAGAGGTTAAGTATCTTTGATAAGGTCAAAGAGAGAAAACCCAAGATACAAATAACCAGCAGGAAATTCTTGTCTTGGGAGAGGTTAAAGGAGATAACTTGAGAAAAATAATTAATAGAATTTTAGAAATTCTTGTCTTATTTACAAATCTCTCCAGAACCTCTTGGATAACATCTCTGTGCAAACGTTGTTTTATGACCCTGGTTATGTATAAAAGGAAGTTCTAAAAATGTAATCCTCGCACTTGGTTTATCCTTGCCTTGTGCCCGCCAACTTGTTCTGGCGTCCCGGCCCTTGCCAGGAAGTTTGGCCTTTCTGGAGGCCAATTGCCTGTCTACCCCTTTACTATCAATAAAGACCTTGTTTTAAGTACAGCATTGATAGTGAATTCATTCACTTCCAGACCTGCCCTTGGTTACTTTGGGGAAGGAGAGAGAGGTAATCAGACAACCAGAAAAAGAGACGATCCATCTCGGCTTAGAGCCTCAATTTCTCCTCATCATCTTGATCAGGATCACACAACTAATAAGTATCTGAGACTGCATTTGAACTCATTTCTTCTTGACTTCAGCCCTGGTGCTCTATGCACCATACTACCTAGCTGTCTAAATTGCCCAGGATCATACTATAAGGTAGTAGTCAATGGAGCCAGTTCTTTTTGACTCTGAGACCACTCTCTAGTCACTAAGCCCTGATGTCTCTATGATGATGAAGAGAAGGATGACAATAAACTTGTTTTTTTTTTTGGGGGGGGTATTGATCTGTGATTTTATTTTTGTAGAGAATATCAAGCTAGAAAACTACCTCTAATTTACATGAACTGTTGAAAAATCATCCATGCATATGTTTGAAAATAAAAAGCTTTAATAAAAAAAAAACCTGCCTCTATAGTGCAGGTGAGAAATTCCTTTGCATTTTATGATCATATTCCAATGACTGGAGCCCACTTTCTGCTTCTTTGATTCTTTGGGTCCCTTCAAGGCTCAATTCAAACGGCACCTTCTAAAGGAAGTGTTTTCTGATTCCTCCTCTCCCCTATCAGTGTTTACCTTCCTTTAACCTTTAATTTAATTTATTAATAATTATAAAACTATATTTTGTATATATATATATATATATATATATATATATATATAGTGTGGACATGCTGTCTCTTTTGAGGTAATGTAAACTTTTTGAGAGCTGATGATTTTCCTTTTTTTATACTCTGCTTGATCAATATCCAATGAATTCCATGTTGATGATGAAGGTAAAATGGAAGCGAGAGGGGCAACATGAGATAGTGGCTAGAGTGCTGGCAGGAGCACCTGCATTCATTATTTTGTTGTTATTGTTTATCCTTTTTTTCTTGAAGAGGATCATCACATCAGGGAGGTAACACCATGGCATGTAAATGGATTGGATTTAAGTGAGGATCTGGGTCCAGTGGCCAGATATGGATCAGGATGATTGGAGATGGGTCTGAATCCAGTGGGAGACCTTGGCATTTTTTTGGGGTGTGATCCTGTTAATCCTTTCACCTTGGTGGGTCACTTCACTTTTCAGTGCTCTAGGCAACTGAATATAAAGCTCAGATGAGTTTCTGATCTCTTTTCTTTATCTTCTAAGAAAAAAAAACTTAAGTCAGACTCTTGGGGAGAACTGCCTTTGTCCCATTATTCCTCATCTTGGAAAAACCCCTCAAAAACAAATTCTATTTTGGCAGGATCTAAACAATCCTTCACTTCCATAACAGCTTTGTGAGGCTAGCAGGCAGTTATAATCATTATCGTCATAGTCATCGCCTCCAGCGCCACCGCCATCATCATTAATGTAGCCTGACTGTCTCAAATAGTCCCCCTGCTCCAGCTTGCACTCACAGATGTGTAGCTCTCGTCCCAAGGTGATGACTACCTTCAGCTTCTAGGAGTCCCCATATTGGTCCATCCTTCCACAATGGTAAGTGACAAGTCCCTGCTGACGTGGTTAGCTCCTAGCAAATGTCTTTACCAAGATGATATAACTATACATAAATCTGGGATGTTCTATCTCACTAATTTGTACAGTGTCTGTGGGAAAAGTGCTTATATACTTGCAACTCACTACATTAGGTACTTTAGTGCCCATGATTCCTTGCAGCCCTTCTTAGCTCTTGGGCCATAAAGAAACAGACACTATTCTGGTTTTGATTCAAAGAAAAGACTTTTCTGATCCCTGATGTTGTTGCTTAGACTTTTCAATCACGTATGACTCTTTGTGACCTCATTTTCAGTTTTCTTGGCAAAGATATTGAAGTAGTTTGCCATTTCCTTCTCCAGCTCATTTTACAGATGAGGAAACTGAGACAAATAGGATTAACATAGCTCATGGTCCCACAGCAAGTGTCTGAGGCTGGATTTGAATTCATGAAGATGAATCTTTCCGACTCCAAGCCTGGCATTCTATCCACTGTAGTACTACCTAGTTTCCCTATGTCCTGATAATCCAATTCATATTTGCCCAAGGGTCTTCTCTACAACCATCTCCACAAGTCACTTAACTATCCAGTCTCTGTTTCAAGATCTTTAATGATAGGAAACGGCTCCTTCTGCTTTGGACTAAATTTTTTTGTTAAGTTTTTTTCCCTAACATCACACCTCAATTTCTCTATGACTCCTGTTCTTAGTTCTCCTCTCTGGGACCAAGTGGAGAAATCTAATCCCAAATCCAAGTGACAACTATTCAAATACTTGAAATAACTATCATGTTCCCCACTAAGGCTTCTCTTCTCTAGGTTAATCATCTCCTCATGATTATCTCCTAATCATCATCTCCCATGATCCTCATGGGGTACAATCTGTAAGTACCTGACTGCTCCCCTTGCCTTATTTTGGAAACTCTCAGATTTATCAAGGTTCTTCCTAGATAACTTAATTCTGACACATTAAATTATAGAATCCACAGCTTGAAAGATCCTTAATGCCAAATTCTTTCATATTACACAGGACCAATCTGTGGTTTAAAGAGATTATGTGATTTGTCCAAGGTCACAGAGACAATATTAGATAAAGAATTAAAACTGTTTTTCTGTTTTCTTAGGAAGAACTATTCAACATTATACTTAATTCTTTTTAATAAAGATTAGAAGAGATCTAGACAGTAAATGCCATATGGGGAGAGACTTCTCAAGGTTGGGGTGGGAGATGGAGGTGATGTTTGGGGGGATGGGTGTCAACTTCCTAGAACAGGAGGAATATGTGCTAGAATGGTGACTTTATCCCCAGAGGCACACCATTTCTTTTTTTAAATTTTTTTGAAATTAATTTTTTAGGCATATTATTTCTTGGAAAAAAAGGATGCTAAAGAAATCCAATAATTGCTTTAGCTGAGAAGAAAAATAAAATAACAAAAGAGAAAAAAAGCCAGCCTTCTTCCCACATTGGCCTCTTAGACTTAGCATGTAATTAGAATGGTTCCTATGTTTTATTAATTGCAGCATTGCGATTTTTGAGATCTGAGGGTTAATTGGTAATATGAGTGTCTAACAGCTTCCTGCCAGATATTTCAGCTTACATTAATTAACCTCCTGGTTCTGGGGCCCAGACATGAATCATCTGTCTTCCCTGAGTCCCCTTCCCCATCAGGATCTTTTTGCATCTCCTTTGGAATCAGGTCTGATGTCTTATCCAAGTAGACATGAAAAGTGTGACAGATCATAATTGAGTTGATGGAGCATGATAGAGTTCTTTGGCCAATCCAAAGTCTCCTTTTCTTGATTAGGCGAGGATACCAGACCCATGTTTTTCATCAGAATCCTCCTTCTGTAAAGGTTCTGAAGGCAACTAGGTCTTAGTCAATGCAGAGACTGTTTAATTCAGTAGCAAGAACACTGGCTTTAGTGTGAGAGGTCCTGTATTTGAATTCCAGATCTTATCTCTATGATATTAGATGAATCATTTAACTCATTTGGATCTATGTAAAATGAGGGGGTTTAGACTGGCTGGCCTTCCTTCCTCCCTCCCTTCCTTCCTCCCTCCCTCCCTCCCTCCCTTCCCTCCCTCCCTCCCTCCCTCCCTCCCTCCCTCCCTTCCTTCCTCCCTCCCTCCCTCCCTTCCTTCCTTCCTTCCTTCCTTCCTTCCTTCCTTCCTTCCTTCCTTCCTTCCTTCCTTCCTTCCTTCCTTCCTTCCTTCCTTCCTTCCTTCCTTCCTTCCTTCCTTCCTTCCTTCCTTCCTCTTTCCTTCCCCCTTTCCTTCCTTCCTTCCCTCCTCTTTTCCTTCCTCTCTCTCTGAGTCTCTGTCTCATCTATTTGTTTATAAGAGGAGGACGTTGAGGAGCTAGAAAGTGTTCAGATAAGGGTGACCAGAATTCTGAAAGTCTATACCATAGAAGGGTTGGGTGAGAAAACTGAGGAAGCTTAGTATGTGGAATGAGAGATGTGGACTCAGTGGCTCCCAAGGTTCCTTCCAGGTATAAATCTATAATCCTTTGGGAAGACTCTGGTGGAAGATCAGTCTGTCATATGGAAGAAGGGCTAGCTTTGTCCTCCAGCTTGGCCCCCAGAGGGTAGAATTAAGAGCAAAAGAGGGGAGGCAAAGCTTATTTAAATGTGTGTGTGTGTGGGAAGACCGACCAATCCAGCTCTCTTTACCCAGTCTCTATGGGAGGATCCCCTTCACTAGGAAAAAAAAAAAACAACAACTCCTAATGGTCTCCTAAGAGGTCCTTAGGAGAACCTGGATGGCCACTTTTAAAGAGGATTCTTGTCTAGATACAGACAAGACTAGTTGACTTCCGAGCTTCCTTCCTGCTCATATATCAGGTTCTCCACAGACATTCTGAGAAGGCCTTCACTGTGTCCTCTATCTTCCTTGCCTAGGACAGTTTTAAGAAATTGTCCCCCAGAATTAAGAGAAGAGCAGGGAAATGGGAAGTCTGTTTTTGCATACTGGGAGAGCCTACTATGAGTGTGCCCATAATTACCTTCTGAACCATTTGGAGGACATGTTAAAAATGAACAGTGGCGTTTCTACCGGTGCTTAGAGCCATCTAAATGTAGTTTCCTGCAGTTTCCAAAGCTTGTAACAAAGTGTGGCTAAAAGCAAAAGAAACCCACTCATCCTTTGAAAGTGCTGCTCAATTACTTGCTTACCTGAATTTGAGCGCTGGATGGCTTTTTTTCTGCTTCTGCATCCTTGATTCTCAAGGCTAAAATAGGTCTGTTCTGGAACTGGGCAGGAAACATCCCCATCATTCTCGAGTTGGATGAGCAGTAAGGACAGCTCTTATTTCTTTTCAAATGAAGCAACTGAATCCAGAGAAGGGAAGGGTCATAGGGAAGGTCTGTTCTTCTGATAAGGTGAGCTCTTGTCATGATCCATATTAAATTATAATAATGATAATGATAATAATAGCTGGCATTTATATAGCACTTTAAGGTTTACAAAGTGCTTTAAAATGTTATCTCATTTGATCCTTACAACAGTCTTGGGAGGGAGATGCTATTATTATCCCTATTTTATGGCTGGAGAAACTGAGACACAAAAAGGCTAAGTGACTTGGCCAGGGTCACACAGCTAGTAAGTGTGGGAGGCTAGGTTTGACTCCAGAGTATGTGGCTCTGCGCACTCTGGTGTCACCTACAGGAGGAGCTCCAGTCATGCTTACTTCATGACCCTCTTGGCTCATGCTCTGTACTTTCCCACTTCCTCATCAGACTTGTCTCCCCTGGACTGCTCCTCCCCTTCCAGCCCCCCCCCCCCCTTTTTTTTTTTTTTTTTTTTTTTTTTTTAATCTTCCTCTAAGTAAGCTTTCTGGGAGGGACTGGTTTGATATTTTTGTATTTGCATCCCCAGTGTTTTGCAGTGCTCAACTCATAGTAAGACCTTAATTAATGTGCTTAGTCTTTCTGTTTTTCCCTCCCTCCCTTCCTCCCTCCCTCCCTCCCTTCCTTCCTTCCTTCCTTCCTTCCTTCCTTCCTTCCTTCCTTCCTTCCTTCCTTCCTTCCTTCCTTCCTTCCTTCCTTCCTTCCTTTTCTTCCCTTCCTTCCCTCCTTCCTTCCCTCCCTCCCTCCTTCCCTTTCTCCTTTCCTCCCTCCCACTCTTCCTTCCTTCCTTCCTTCCTTCTCTTCCCTTCCTTCCCTCCTTCCTTCCCTCCCTTCCTCCCTCCCTCCCTCCCTCCCTCCTTCCTTCCCTTTCTCCTTTCCTCCCTCCCTCTCTTCCTTCCTTCCTTCCTTCCTTTTCTTCCCTTCCTTCCCTCCCTCCTTCCTTCCCTTTCTCCTTTCTTCCCTCCCTCTCTTCCTTCCTTCCTTCCTTCCTTCCTTCCTTCCTTCCTTCCTTCCTTCCTTCATTTCTTCCTTCCTTCCTTTTCTTCCCTTCCTTCCCTCCTTCCTTCCCTCCTCCCTCCTTTCTTCCCTCTTTCCCTTCCTTTCCTTCTTTCTTTTATCTCTCTCTCTCTCTCTCTGATTCTCTGTATCTTTCTTTAATTTATCTATTTGTCTATAAGTATTTATATTCCAGGCACTTTGCTTAGCACTGGTGATACAAAGAAAGGCAAAGCCATGGTCCTTGACCTCAAGGAGCTTACTCTTATCCCCAACACTGAATTTTCCTGACTTCCTTTGAGGTTCACCTCAAGTCTCAACTACCAAAGAAATCCCGGCACCTTCAGATTTAAGGCTACTTTCTGTCCACTCTGGATATATCTTGTGTATTCTGTTTAGATTTAACATTCCCTCGTTTTGCCTGTCTCTCCCCTAAGTAAACTCCTTGAGGGTTTCTTCATTTTTGGTGTTATATCCTCAGCCCTAACACTATGTCTAGCAGTAGGTGCTTATTAAGTGTTTTTAAGATGAATGAATGGATTGATGTCCATGAAATATGAAAATTGGAAGAAGGCATCTTGTGTTTCTGGAGAACATCCTTTGTATAAGATTCATGGAAAAATAAGGGCAAGAATTATGTAGGATGAGAGGGTAAAGAGGGATTGTGATTTGTATCCTTTGGGAGAAGCTAGCATATTTCTGTGACACAAACTTTCTGTGGCTGCAACCTTTATTCTCCCCCCTCCTTTTTTTTTTTTTTACAGATGAGGAAACTGAGGCTCAGAAAAATTATAAGATTAAGTTCTAGATTATAAATAAATTATGAATTTATTTATGAATAAAGACCATCTAATCCAAGTGATTTAGCCAAGATCATGCAGTAGTAAGCTTCAGAAATTTGATGATTCCAGAGTCAGTGCATTTCCTTTAATACCTATCAGAAGCAGGATTTGATCTCAGGGCTTCCTGAGTCCAAAGTACCATGCATACTCTAAGAACTTTAGGTAATCTGAATTTGAGTGCAAAGGCTTGGTGCAAATAGCCTTCAGAAAGGCATCTTTGTTCACCATTGTTAATTAGAGTGCTGTTCTTTGTACAGGTCCGTGGTCAGCAGGGTACAAATTTTTACCTCTGGCCAGGATCTGCATCTATTTATCCATGATCTTGATTTTGTCTTTTTGTGACCAATGGCCTCAGTGTCTATGACAGCCGGACAAGGTTCAGGGAGCACATTTGTGATTCCAGAATAGAGGAAGCTCCCAGACTTACCACAGGGATTGAACCTGTAAACTTACTCTCATTAGCTCATGCTTCAATCCCCCAAGACTTGTATAAGTCTCTGAGGGGCTACACCATTCAGAAGTTGTTTTGAAAGAGAGAAAGCCTGTCTATGCAGTGCCAAAAGAGGCTCTATGTGTCTGCTCTTTTGTATTGCCCTGGAATATAGGACCATGTTTGTTACATACACTGCCATGGGAACTGCAAAGATCACGCCTCTCTTTAAAACAATGGGCTGCCATTTTCCCTCCTAGTGTCTATTCCATACTAATGTCCTCTTCAAATGTTTGTAGGACTCTGCAGTGGAAGAAGATTTCGTTTTGTTCTGTGTGGCCCCAGAGGGGAAAACTAGAAGTAATGACTGAATTACAAAAAGATCAAGTTAGGACTGAAGTCAGGAAAACCAATCTAATAATGAGAAACTGACTCATTTCCCTTCCCTTGGAGGTGTTCAAAGGGCCGGTACCATTTGTCAGGTGTTCCTTTCAAGTATGAGTTAGACTAGATGGCCAGCAAAGTCAGTTCCCGTTTTCAGGTTCTGTGATTCTTTGATCCTCACATGGGATTCTTTTCTCTAGTGGATGAGAAGAGGAGAAAAGAGAGGGAGGAAGAGGAGCATGGAGGGGAAAAAGAGAGAGAGAGAGAGAGGAGAGAGAGAGAGAGAGAGAGAGAGAGAGAGAGAGAGAGAGAGAGAGAGAGAGAGAGAGAGAGAGAGAGAGAGAGAGAGAGAGAGAAATGGAGAGAGAGAGAGAAAGAGAGAAATGGAGATAGAGAGAGAGAAAGAGAGAAATGGAGAGAGAGAGAGAAAGAGAGAAATGGAGAGAGAGAGAAGAAATGGAGAGAGAGAAAAATGGAGATAGAGAGAGAGAAAGAGAGAAAAGGAGAGAGAGAAAGAGAGAAGAGGAGGAAAGAAGAGGAGAGGAAAGGGAAACAGAGAAAAGAGGGGAGAGGGGAGAAAGAGAGAGAGATTGAGAGAGAAGGGGAAGAGAAGAGAGGAGAGGGAGGGAGGAAAAGGGGAAAAGGGGGATGAGGAAGAGGGAGACTTTTAAGTTTTGTTTCAGATCTAGATCTATGATGTATGACCTCTTGTCTTCAGTTTCCTTCTTTGTAAAATGAACGGGCTGGAGTTGATGGCCCCAAAGGGTTTCTGCCAGCTATCAAACCATGGTCCAATGATGGTAATTGCTAAAGATAGTTAAACAGCCTCCTAATGCCTTTTGGTCTGTGGCCTGGGGTGGAAATGGAGCTGAGGATGGATGTATGTCTTAAAGCATTCCCTGCCTGTCCAAAGTGCTTGGAAGCCTTTTGGATGCCCCTGACCGATTCTTCTGTGCTCAGATGGAGGTTTTTTTTAAAAAATTTATCTTTTTTTAAAGCTGTGATAGAACCCAAAGGGAAGGCACCGCAGGAGAAGGTGATTCAGCTTTAGGGATCGTGGGAATGGAGAAAGGCAATGCTGCTCTCCCCTTACCATGCTTGAAGAACACATGCTCCTTCAGCATAATAGAGAGCATCGGCTGTCTTGTATAAGACAAATAGCCACCTGCCTGAAAACACCTTTCTGTCTTTCAGGGTCATCTTCTAGACTCCCAAAGCAACTTGCAAGAGTTAAACTCTCTGGCTGAAGAAATGCTGAAAGAGTCTTTTTTGCTTCCATATGATGTTAGAGTATCTTTATAAGAATAGGGATTTAGAGCTTCAAAAGGACACTAAGGCCATCTAGCCCAATTGCCTCATTTTACAGAAAAGGAAACAAAGGCTAGATAGGTAGCTTGCCTAAAGGTCACCCAGCTGAGAAATAGCAGAGATAGAATTTGAATCCGGGTCTTTGACTCCAAATCCAATGCTCTTTCAACTGTATCTAGACACTGAGCCATAGAATCTTAGAGCTGCAGAGGACCTTGGAGGTCTGCTAGTCCAACCCCTCCCCCCCTTTTTTTAAAAGAGGAGGCCCAGACAAATGAAGTGATTTGCCCATGGTCACACGGCTACTAAGTATCTGGGGCCATATTTGACCTTCTTGATTCCAGACCCAGTGATCTATTCACTGCAGATCTTACGATGTTGGAAAATACTGCCTAACAATCAACAGTACACTAAAGTGGCTTTAGGTTGCATCTGGAGATATTTTAACGTGTTCCCTAAAGGTCTTCAAGCAAAGGGCTGGGTGGCCCCTGAGTGAATTTATTGTAGAGAAGATTCTTGCTCAGCCAGGGGCTGGACTGAAGGGAGCTTTCTTCCAACTCTGAGATGCTGTGATCCTTGATGTTAGAATGACCTTAAAGAGCCTGTTCAGAATCCATGGGCAGGGGGTTGGATTACATGACCTTCCAAGTTTTCAGAGTCTAGGAACCTGGCCCATGCGGGCCTCCCTGAATCTACCAAGTAGGCCTCTGATAGGTTGACACGCTTAATATACCATGTGTCAAGTTATAGTTCGATTCTGGAGTTTTGGGAGAAGCAGAATCCTGTGGAAAGCAGCTTGCTACTCCTTGGGGGCAGTCAATCACCATAAGCCCTCGTTTATTGCCAAACACTAACATTTGTGTCTTGGATCATGAACCTCAGACTTATTTTTAGTGGGTTTGAATTGATTTTTTAAAAAAAAATGGTTAGCTTTAAAGAAACACAAAAGTGCTGTTATTAAAAATCACAGTAACTTTTATATAATACACATAGAACATATATATAGATATATAAACATACACACAATACATATTAATATAGACACATATATACATATATGATATACATATATACATATAGGCATATGCATATAGGTATCTATGTATATAATATTTATATATATTTATATCTTCAGCTGAGTGGTACAATGGATAGAGTACTAAATTTGGAGTCAGAAACACCCAAAATCATATCTTGCTTCAGAGGTATATTTGCTGTCTAAATAATTTAGACCATATGTATACAACATATGTACACATCCACATATATATGTATATCTTCAGTGAGTGGTACAGTGGATAGAGAACTGAATTTGGAGTCAGAAATACCCCAAATCACATCTTACTTCAGAAGCTTATTTGCTGTCTTAATCATTTAGCCTCTTCCAGTCTCAGTTTCTTCATCTGTGAAATGGTTATAATAATAGCACCTGCCTTCCAGAGTTGTTCTGAGGATCAAATAGATAACATATATAAAATATTTTCCCTGTCTAAAGTGTTATAGAAATGCTAGTTATTATTATTATTATTATTAATTATAGTAGTAGTAGTAGTAGTGCCAAAGGCACTGGACTTGGAATCAGGAGAAAGAAGGATTTAAACTCTGCCTTTGACACTTATTAACTATGGACTCGGGTCACTTCATTACATCCTTTTTGTGAGTTTCACATGAAAAAGTCTTCGTAGTATCCTTTGGAATCAGTTTATTAACAAGCTTTTATTATGTACCTGCTGTGTGCCAGACACTGTGCTAAGTGCTGGGGACACAAAGAAAAACAATGACATGATTCCTTCCCCGGAGAAATTATTTTAGAGAAGTAACATATCTATAAGTAAATATAACATGTATACAAAGTAGATATAAGATGCCTCGGGGAAGGGGGAAGGAGGGAGGGAGCAAATCAGGAGAGAAGAAAGAGGGAAAGAAGTACCAGAGATTGAGCTGAGCATTTTAAGGACGCTGAGGATGCTAAGAATTGGAGGGGAGGGGAGAGTACAGATTCAGCCTGCCAGTGAGTGAACCAATCAGCATTTATCCAGTGCTCCATGTGTCAGGCGTTATGCTAAGAGCAGGGATACAAAGAAAGCAAAAAGGCAATCCCTTCCCTTAAGGAATTCATATCCCAGTGAGGGAAACAACATACAAATGTGTAACTAAAGAGATAAGGAATAGAGGAAAGGCACAGGAATCAGGAGGACAGAGAAGGACTTCCTGGAGAAGGTAGGATTTTAGCTAAGACTCAAAGGAAGTGATAGAAAGGAGGAGAATGTTACTGGCCTAGGGGACAGATCCAAAAGGAGTCACTGTGTCAATACTCAGTGTGCTACCTAAATGTCAGCTGTTACCGTTATTGAGAGGCAACCTTGGACTCAGTAGGCCTGGGGGTCCCACGTGTACTGATTGTATAACTGGATAAGTGTCTATAAGTTAAGTTACAAACAAGCTGTTGTTCTGTATTCATGGGGAATTTCCATATTGGGAGCTGTTCATAATGGTAAATATTGAGAGTGCTTCCCAATAATAATATCACTTGAACTGATTCATGCCGATTCAATAGATTGTGATGGAAAATGCCATCCGTATCCAGAGAGAATTATGAAGACTGAATGAGGAGCAATGAGTATTTTCACTTTTTTGGTTGTTATTTCTTGCTTATTTCCCCCTTTTGATCTGATTTTTCTTGTGCAGCAAGATGAATATGGAAATATGTTTAGAAGGATTGCAAATGTTTAACCTATATCTGATTGCTTGCTGTCTTGGGGAGGGAGAAGGGGGGAGGGAGGGAGAAAAATTTGTAACACTAGGTTTTGCAAAGGTGAATGTTGAAGACTATCTTTGTACGTATATGGAAAAATAAAATAATAAAAATAAAAAATAATGAAATTATTTGAGGATGTCCTCACAAAAGTTCAGGGAAGGAGGCAATATGAGACATTCCCCATTTTGTAAAGAAGGAAACCAAGGTTGAGTCCAAGAAATTGGTTTCAGGCTACCCAGCTCTAAATGAAAGGGAGCCAGGAGTTTATTTGGGGCTCAAATGAACGTCTTCCAATCCAATATGGTTTTTTTTTTCATTGCCACATAATGCTTCATCAGGAAGAAAAGAAAAAAAATGAGTGTTAATGAAGTTAGCAAACTGTAGCAGAGAGGAGTATTTCTGCTTTTTAATTCAGGTGAATGTACATCTGGCACCATGCCCAATACAGCAAGTTTCCTCAGCATCTTGTTTGTTCCAGTCTTTCTACTTCTGCAGTGTTCCTCCATTCTTGGAATCGTAACTGAATCAGCACTGAACCCCCCCCCCCCAACCTTCCAATGTGGGGGTGAGGGAGCCCCACTCAGAAAAATATAACCCCAACCTCCTTCTGTATCAGCCCACACCCTGCTTTAAATAGACAGCCAAGTCTATTGAATATCCCCAGTTTGTCCAAATATTGTTTGGGGGTGGCGGCGGTGGGCTTTCAGCTTGGAAGGACTCCAGTACTTTTAATTGCAGGCTTTGTGAGGCTTTCAGGATTGGGCTGGGCTCGTGTTCTTCCCAGTACCAGAGTTTGGAAAAAAAATCCCCATCAGCATAATTGGAGATCTGTATACTGTTGTCCCAAGCTTCTATGAAAGCAGAGGTCTAATTGGTGTGGGAATCAGGGCAGAAAGCTCATAAAAGGAAAAAGAAGAGAGCGATAGGGAAGGCAGGAGAGGAGGGAAGGGGAAAGAGGAGTGTGAGAGGGAGGAGGAGAGAGAAGATGAGGGAGAAAAGGGAAGGGAAGAAAGGAAGGAGAGAGAAGGAGGGTTAAGGTGGGAAAAGAGAAGGACAGAAGGAGGAAGAGGAAGAGAAAAGAGGAAAGAGACAGAGGGAGGGAGGGAGAGAGGGAGGGAGGGAGGGAAAGGAGGGAGAGAGAGAGAGAGAGAGACAGAGAGAGAGAGAGAGACAGAGAGAGAGAGAGAGACAGAGAGAGAGAGAGAGAGACAGAGACAGAGACAGAGACAGACAGAGGAGAGGAGAGGAGAGAGAGAAAGGAAGAGAGAGAGAAAGGAAGAGAGAGAGAGAGAAAGAGAGAGAGAGAGAGAGAGAGAGAGAGAGAGAGAGAGAGAGAGAGAGAGAGAGAGAGAGAGAGAGAGAGAGAGAGAGAGGGAGAGGGAGAGGGAGAGGGAGAGGGAGGAGAGGGAGAGGGAGAGGGAGAGGGAGAGGGGAGAGGGAGGGAGGGAGGGAGGGAGGGAGGGAGGGAGGGAGGGAGAGGGAGAGGAGAGAGAGGAAGATTGCATTTTCTGCCCCTCAGTAAGTTTCTAGCACGTTGTTCATGTGCCATTGAGTTCCTCTACTAGGCAGGGGCCCTCCTTCTGGTTAAGTGCCAATTCTCTGTGTTGTCTTTGAGCCCAGAGCTTGTCAGGGGAATAGGAGAGTGGGACTTTTCTACTTATACATAGAAATTTTAGTTATCTGGGAAAGAATCCTCTCTTCCCCCACCCCCACCTCATTGTTCAGATATCCACTATAAAGGAGATTTATCAGTACCTTTGGCTTGCTGTCAAACTTCAGCTTTCTCTTTCCTTTTAATGATTTTAATAATAATGATTAATAATAATACTTCTCATGTCTTAAGGCTTACAAAACACATTATAAAGAGGGAGAACTACTGGAAGTTGGCATGTTTCTTTCCTTCTCTTTCCCTCCTTTCCTCCCTCCCCTCCCTCTTTCTCTCTCTCTCTCTCTCTCTCTCTTTTTCTCTTTCTGTTTCTCTGTCTCTCTGTGTCTTTGTCTTTGTCTCTCTGTTTCTCTCTGTTTCTGTCTCTCTGTCCCTCATCTCTGTTTCTGTCTTCCTCCCTCCTCACCTCACACTCTCCCTTTCTTTTCTGTCATTGTCTCTCAGTTTCTCTGTCACTTGTGATTATCATATTGTAAGTCATCTGTAAATAGTGCATTATTATGGGCACTTAATATATAAAGGAACTGGTACCCTGAAAAGTGAGGTGACTCATTCACCCCGTTAGTATCTGAGCCAGGATTGGAAGTTGGTTGGTGATGGCAGGAAGTCTTGCCCAAGGGACTCATCATAAAAGTTTGGCATTCCTGCTGGTCAGAGCTCATCCAGTGTTCACCCTCCCCTGGGGCTAAGGATGTTTTCATTACTACCAGAGGAGAAACTTACAACAAAACAGCCCTACCTTGTCATGCACAAGCTGCTGCTGCTTATGTGACAAGGCCTTGTCCTGCTCTTTCTGAGGTCAGCCACATGGACTCACTAGGCCTGAAGCCACAGCCTCAGGTCCTTCCTGGCATCCTCTCCTCCAGCTTTGGCATTTCTCTTTGGATACTGGGCCAGTAGGAGATGGGGTCTCCATGGCAACAACACCAAGGGGCATTGTGGCCAGCAAGAGATGATGTTCAGATGCACACATATACACAGAAAGAGAGACAAGTAGATATATTAAAAGAAAGAGAGGGAAGAGAGGGAGAGAGAGAGACAGAGAGAGACAGAGAGAAGAGAAGAGAGGAGAGGAGAAGAGAGGAAAGAGAGGTGGGGGAAGAGAGAAACACACAGAGTGAGTATATGAGACACACAAAGAGAAAGTATATCAGAGACAGAGAGAGAGAGAAGAGAGAATATGAAAGACAGAGACACACAGAAAGCATGAGAGACAGAGAAAGAAAGTATATGAAAGACAGAGCGAGATACAGAGAGTAGGGAAGAGAGAGAGAGAGAAAAGGACAGCGCATAAGACACATATGCAGATATGAAGACATACTCACATACACATACAGAAGACTAAGAGGGAGAATCATAGGATGCACAGAGCTGATAGAAAGGAGAGAGGACCAGCCTCCAAGGCTTCTCTCTCTAAGACCCATTTGATCCCATGAGAATCATTTCTTGGTCTGCAACAGATATCTTAAACCAGAAATTAGGGCAAAATCAGGCAGCTTAGAAGCTTCTCTCTGGCGCCCTCTCCTTTCACTCTTCTGATTCCCTCTCCTTCCTTCGGGTCTCCTGCTTCCCCTTCCTGCCTGGCTAGGGCCCCCATCCCCCAATTGCAGCCATTTAATTAACTCTTCCTTCTTCAGTTGAATAAGGATCATGGACAAGACCAATTCCTCTCCTCTTCTTGCCAGGCAAGCTTCCTTGGCCTGGATCTCATTCATTTAACAGAAGGAAAAAATGAGGTTCCGGAGATTAAATGGCCAGTCCCAAGGTCACACACTTAGAAAGTGTATGAGGCAGAATTTGAACTCAGTTCTTCCTAATTCCACATGGATTGAAGTTTTAATTACTACTGCAAGATTTATAGGATCATACCTCTAGAGCTTGAAGAACCACCAGTGGCCACCTAGTCCCACTCCTTTGTCTCACAGAGGAAACAAAAGCTCAGTGACTAGTTCAAGTCACTTCTTCAAGGTTGCACGCCTGGCAAATGTCAGTGGCAAGATTTGAACTAAGGTCTTTCAGATGCAGCATCGGTATGCCTCTTTCTCCTGTGCTAAGCCTAGTCTTGTTCTGCCTTCTGGGGTTGAGTATAGAGTACCCTGGTTCTTGTGTGGACAGACTCAAATAAAAATAAAAGTCACTAAACCTTGCATCAGGATCCTTGAGGGCTACATATTGACCTAGAAAACCACAAATTAACATCATTTGTGTTGTATTATTATTATTATTATTATTATTATTATTATTATTAATTTTGTTAAACATTTCTCAATTACATTTTTATCTGGTAGGGCCACACTGGGGCCGACCACAGGTCTGACTCTCTGTTAGACCCTTCTCCTTTTTTTCCAAGTTGTACATCCAGAATTCCCTGACGTTTAAATCCTTTCTCCCTAAAAACTATGATAGCTAACTAACTTTTCCATAGTTAATACTTTGCAAATATCATCTCATTTGATCCTTACAGTTATCCTCAAGACAAGTGCAATGGGTATCATCCTCATTTTCATTTTGTTGTTCAGTCATTTCTCAGTTGGGTTCGATGTCTTGTGATTCTGTTTGAAATTTTCTTGGCAAAGATGCTGAAGATTTCCTTCTCCTGCTCATTTAACAGATGAGGAGGCACACAAGGTGAAGTGATCTGCCCAGGGTCACACAGTTAGTAAGCGTCCAAGGCTGGATTTGAACTCAGGAAGAGGAGTCTTTCTGACTCCAGCCATGGCGCTCGGTGCACCATGGCACGACCCAGCTGCCCCAATTTGGGATAACGGAAACCTATACATATTGTCAGCCAGAGATGTTGGCCAGAATTTTACTGAAAATTGAAAATATTAAATGAGAATTACAGATGAGGAAACTGAGGCATACAGGTTGAGTGACTTGCCCAGTGTTGGAACTAGTAAGATTTGGAGGCCAGATTTGAACCCAGGAAGATAAGTTTTCCTGATTCCAGTCATGGCGCTCTATGTACTATGGGACCACCTGGTGTCCCCGTTTTCATTTTAGGGAGGAGGGAAGGTGCTTACAGTCATGATTTGCTCCTCATCACAGAGCTGGTTGAGGTCAGAAGCAGAATTAAAACTTTCTGACTCCAATGCAGTGCTTTGTGATGATATGACATCTTTTGGTAGGACATAGGAAGGAAGGAAATAAGCATTTATTAAGCCATTGCTGTATGCTAGGCACTATGCTGGTGACTTCCAACAGCCTTGAAGGCAAATGATATTATGATCCCCATTTTAGAATTGAGGGAACTGAGGCAGACAGAGGGGAAGTGACTTGCCCAGAATCACACACTTGGAAAGTATCTGAGGCTGATTTGGAGTGACTCCTGGCTTATGGTTCTTCCCACTGCTCCATCTAGCCACTACAAGAATATAATGAATGGAGCACTGGATTGAGATTCAGAAGACCTGTATCTGAATCCAGAGGACACTTGAATTTCTTGGGACAAGACTCTTTGGCTCAGTTTCCTTATCTGTAAAAAAGTGGTTGAACTATACAATCTCTAAAAACCCATCTATTCATTCATTCATTCATTCATTCATTCATTCACTTATTTATTTATTTATTCATTCATTCACTTATTTATTTATTTCCCTATCCATCTATCCATTTATTTATTTATTCATCTATTTATTTATATATCCATCTATTTATTTATTTATTTATTTTGCTGAGGCAATTGGGGTCAAGTGTCTTGCCCAGGGTCACACAGCTAGGACATGTTAAGTATCTGAGATCAGATTTGAACTCAGGTCCTCCTGACTTCAGGTCTGGTACTCTATCCACTGCACCACCTAGCTGCCCCAAAGGCCCCTTTATTTATAAACCTTATGATTCTTTCTTTATTCTTCTTCTAGACTCTTAAGCTCCATGAGGGCAGGCTCCACTTTATTAAAATGGGTATCTTCCCCAGTAACTAATGTAATACTCTATCCATAATAGGTATTTAACAAATCATTGTTATGGAAAAGTTAATAATAAATATAATGATTTAAGGTCAGAAGAATAGTTTATATACATTATCCCCTTTGGTTCTCAAAATAGTGCTGTGAGCTGAGTTACTATTATCTCCATTTTACATATGAAGAAACTGAGGTGAAGAATTTAATCTGGGTCATATGACTAGTAGAGTCTGAGGCAGGTTTCAAACAAAAATGTTCCCAATTTCAAGTCCAGTTCTTGTTCATCTTTGTTTGTTTCATCCTTTTTTCTCCCCCCTTAGGGAGGCACAAGAGCTCCAAATAGAAATCCTTATTTTTTTTTTCTCTGAGGCAATCATAGGTTAAGTGACTTGCCTCAAGTCACATAGCTAGTACATGTCTGAGGCTGAATTTGAACTCAGGTCTTCCTCACTCCATTGAATCCATCGTATTACGTAGCTTCCCTTAACCACCATATTGGAGTAGTTGCTCAGTCTAACATCCTGTAACCAGAATGGCAAAGAGCCTTTTGTTTATGATCTATGAAGAACACGAGAGAGCATAGGAATGAATGAGGTTTTACTTAAAATGATAAGTAGCATCTATCTAAAACCATCAGCAAACATTATATATAATGGGCATAAACTAGAAGCATTCCCAGTAATCTCATGGGGGGGAAACACTTGGTGGTGATGGAGGCAAGAAAGAGGGAACCAAATGACTGTATCCTAGTGTTTGAAAGGCTGTGACCTAGACAAGGGATTAGCTCAATTCTGCTTTATCCCAGAGCACAGAACTAGGAGGAATGAGCAAGTTTCATTTCTGCTTTTAGTGAAAGGAAATGCTTCTTAACAATTAGAGGTAACTGTCAGTAGCATGAGCTTCTCAGCCGTCTCCCGACTGGAGTCCTCCATGAAGGAGGGAATGGCCGTCTCCAGACTGAAGTCCTCCATGAAGGAGGGAATGGCCGTCTCCCGACTGGAGTCCTCCATGAAGGAGGGAATGGCCGTCTCCCGACTGGAGTCCTCCATGAAGGAGGGAATGGCCGTCTCCGGACTGGAGTTCTTCATGAAGGAGGGAATGACTGCCCATTGTCTCTTGGTAAAGGAGATAAGGTTGGTGTTGGACTGCATGGCCACCTGAGATTCTGAGTTCCTGCCAATAAGGTTGCATATAATTAAGACTTGTAAAGCTTGAGTACCCAGCTGTTGGCTCTGATCTAATTAATCTTAGACACGTTGGGGTGTCCTGGTCTTCCAAAATGACAGCTCAGTCCTTCATTGGGTCAACAGGGGCCAAATGCTGGAGCCTGATATCTGTGGCACAAATTCAAGCCATTTTCTTTGTGTTTAGCTAGATGTTTGGGGGCTTCCCATTGTATGTGGGGCAACAAAATGACTATGTGCAGTAGTACTGTGCTAGATGCCAGGAATACAAAGGAAACAAAAAATAATCCCAAAAATAATCTCAAGGAGCTTAATTTTTGATGTTTGTTTGGAGGCATGGTGGAGAAGAGGGTACAATGTATAAAGAAGGGAGAGAGAAGTAATGACTGATGAAATCAGGAGAGGTTTCCTGGGGGAGGTGGTCCATGAGTTGAGCCTCCAAGAAAGACATCATCTTGATTCTCGAATCAAATTCACCAACATATATTGAGGACCTACAATGTATAAGGAACTCACATTGAATGTGACCAAAACAAAACGAATTATATTTGTTGACATATTATCTCATTTCTGGAGGCCTACACATAGACATTAGTTGACCTGTGCTTGGACCTGTAAAGACGGGTATAGGATCACATAGGATTACACACACACACACACACACACACACACACGTACGTTTGTATGTATGTGCATATGTATATATGTATGTATATGCACACATATAATATTCTCATATGTATATATGCACACACAGCCTATGCATATGTAAATATCTATGTGTCTGTATATGTACATAGATACTCCATAAATGTAAAATCCTTGCCTGAAATGCCCTTCCTCCTCACTTCTGTGCCATAGAATCCCCAGTTTCCTTCAAATTATAGCTCCCTGTCAGGGATTCTTAAGCTGGGGTGCATGAGCTTAAAAAATAATTCGTTTGTATTTTCAGTTCCAAATTGTTTTCCTCCTTCTTCCCTTCCCACTCCCATTGAGAAGACAAGAAATATGAAGCCCATTATAGATAAGAAGAATGCAAAACATATTTCCACATTAGCCATGCTACAAAAAAGGAAAACAAAACAAGAAAAAGAAAGTAAAAATAAAATGCTCCACTCTGCCCTGAATTCATTAGTTCTCTCTCTCTCTCTGGAGGTGGATAACATTTTTCATCATGAGTCCTTTGGAATTACATGAAGGTAAAAACATTTTTGACAATCATATTTCAGTATAATTGGTTTCCTTTATAATCCTATGTATGCTACTTTATGTATGTAAAATATTCTGAAAAGAGGTACACAGGTTTCGCCAGACTGCCAAATGGGTCTATGAAACAAATAAATAAAAAACAGTCTCTGGTGTACATGAAAACTTTTTTGATTCCTTAACAGTTGGGCCTTTCCCCATTCCCATTATTTTACATATTTTGTATTGTATATACTTATATGTGTAGGTGGCCTAGTGGATAGAGCCCTGGACCTGGAGTCAGGAAGATGAGTCTTCCTCAGTTCGGTTCTGGCCCCAGAAACTGACTAGCTCTGTGATCTTGGACAAGTCACTTCACTCTGTTTGCCTCAGTTTCCTCATCTGTAAAACAAACTAGGGAAGGAAATGGCAACCTCTCCAGTATCCAAAGGAAACCCAAATGAGACATAACTGAAACCAACAACTGATCAACAACATTTGTTTCCTAATAGAATAGAAGCTCCTTGAGGGCAGAGGCTGTTTCCTTTTTTTTTTTTTTTTTTTTTTTTTTTTTTTTGATGTTTGGATCCCCAGAGCATGGCATAATTCCTGGATCTGGGCTAACAATATAATAACTTTCCAGTAAGTTTCCCTGCCTCTAGTCTCCCTCCACTCTAATCCAATAAGCAATGAGTTTGTTGATTCATTGACTAGAGTGGGATCTAGGTACCTCCCAACACTGGGCATCTGTAGGTTATTGTTGCTGTTGAACTTGGGCATTTGTAATATTGAGAATAACACGGGTTTAAGATTTGGAAGACTTTAGAGAAGAGGGTTAGGGGAGGGGTGAAAGGTAGACATACAAAGCTGAGGTGGGCAGGACATAGTGTGGGAGAAGGGACTACTCTGATGGAAGGCTAGGAAGCTTACACTAGATAAGACTGGGTTCACTGACCACCCTAGATCGTGCTCCCCTTTGTCTATCTCCTCCCCTCCTTGATTTGGCCTGATACCTCACTCCTAACAAAGTTTCTCTGCAGATTGTTCCAGTGTTTGAGGATAAAGGGAAATTGTGCTGAGCATTCTCATCTGGCAAAACAAATCATAAATAATGGAAGCGCCCAATCAGATACCAAGTGGGAACCCGGAGACATTTATTGACTGCACATTGATCTACAAGGCAGAGATTTTTTAGTACTCATTAATAAATGCTGCTCTTGGATCCTGACACTCATCATATTTCATCTCTTTGTGGGAAAATCTTTCATTTTCTTCCTTTTAGGAATCAACTACCTTTTCTGGGCCTAAGGTTAATATCACCCGAGCAGTGAGAAGGGCTGGATGTACAGAATCTTAGGTTGGAAGGGACGTTAGTGGCCATCTAGTTCAAACCATAAATGAATAAAAATCCTCTCACCAACATCTGATGAGTAACTTTTGCTTGAAGACTTCCGAAGATGAGAAGCCCACTATCTGAGAGTCAGCATAGTGTAATGGTTAGAACACTAGATCCTGAAGTCAGAACACTTGACCTTAGATACTTATTAGGGGGTAACTACGTGGCGCCATAATGGATAGAGAGTTGGGTCTGGAGGCAAATCTGATTTCAAAAACTTGTTGTGTGACTCTGAGCAAATCCCGTTGTCTCTGTTTCAAGTTTCTACTTCAGTAAAATGGGGATATCTACCTTCCAGGGTTGTGAGGATCAAATGAGATAATAAATATCAAATGCTTAGCAGAGTGCCTGGAAAATGGCAAGTGCTACATAAATGTTAGCTGTTCTCCTTTTCTTTCTTCCTCTTCTCTTCCTTTTTTTTATGACCTTAGATAAATAATTTAATTTTTCTGGCCTCCGTTTCCTTAACTATAAAATGAGATAATAGATTTAATGACCTTTATGTTCCCTCCCAGAGTTAAACTTATGATTCTAAAAAAATCAATTCTGTAAATTTTGGGCTGGGTGACCCCAGATAAATGACGTCTGTTTGCAGACCTCAGTTTCCTCATCTGTAAAATCTGCTTAAAAAAAAGGGACGCTTCCTTTAAGGTTCTTCTCAGCCATCAATCTGGGATCTGACGACTTCCTGAGGCAGCCTATTGGATAATTCTAATTGTTTAAAAGTTTTTCCTGGCTTTCTGCCTCCTCTACTCATCTTTTCCAGTTTTGCCTTCTAGGCCTAAGTGGAATAAATCAAATCCCTCTTCCAGGTTGACAGCCCTTTAAATCCTTCAAGACGGCAATCTTCTCCAGGCTAAACCACTCCAGTATCTTCCACGGGTTCTCAGAGGGCCTTATCTCGAGGCCCTTAGTCATGCCAGCTGCCCTCCTCCACACACTCTTCACAACTCTAAATCTTTTCAAAAATGAAACATCCAGCACTAGATACGAGACTCCAGGGGAGGTCTGACCACTTCATGGAGAAGTATAAATATCCATTTCATTTCATAGATTCGAGCTGGAAGGAGCCTTCAGGCTTCTCGGGCCCTGCCTCTTCATTTTACAATACCAGTTATCAAGCAACACCAGGCTAATCTCTCTTCCACACGACAACCCTTCAAATGCTTGAAGTCAGCTCTCACGTCCTTCCTTCCAAGTCATCTCTTTTCTGCTTCTTTTAAATGAATATTCCAGGTGATTTTAGAATGTGGATTTTTGTAGCCGTCTTCCATTTTAGACGTCTGCTTTTGAATTTTCAAAATGAGCCCTGTTTTTTGATTCACCTCATATAGATGTACCAGAAGGTTGAGATTGTAAACTCCTTGAGCAGAGTTCTTTGGGAGACACACACCACCTATGTCTTATTAGTTGTAACAATAGTGATTATTAGAAGCAAATTAGTAATTATCGACAAGTAGTAGTACTTATTAGCAATAATAAGGTATAGTAGGTGGTGTAGTAGATAGAGTACTGGGTTTGGAGTCAGGAGGCCCTGAGTTGAAATCTGTCTTCAGACATTGACTAGCTGTGTGACCGGGATAAGTCATTTAGCTTTGTCGGTCTCAGTTTTCTCATGTGTAAAATGAGCTGGAAAAGGAAATAGCAAATCACTCTAGTATTTTTACCAAAGTAAACCCCAAATGGATCATGAAAAGCCAGATACAACTTAAACAACTGAACAACAACCACCACGAAAATAATAACTAACATTTATATTGTATCTACTTTGTGCCAGATACTTAATAAATATTATCTTGTTTGATCCTCATAACAGCTTTTGAGGTAGAAGCTCTTCCCCCTTCTCTTCAATAATTCCATTCCCACAATTCTCTTTAACCCTTTATCTTTCCTGGTAGTCAAGTCAGTCACTCAATATGCATTTATTAAGAAATTGCTGTGTGTTAAATACTCTGCTAAAGACAGAGAATATGCGCAAAGGCAAAAAGAGAGAGTGTCTGACCTCAAGGCTCTTATAATCTATTTTTTGGTGTTGTTATTTATATTAAAAATTCCTATTTTTATTAAAAACTTTTAAAAATTTTATTTAAAAATTTTTCAAAACATATGCATTGATAATTTTTCAACATTAATCCTTACAAAACTTTGTGTTCCAATTCTCCATCCTTCCCCCCCCCCACTCCCTTCACTAGATGGCAAGTAATCCAAAATATGTTAAACATGGTAAAAATATATGCTAAATCCAATATATGCATAAATCCAAATCAATTATCTTGCTGCACAAGAAAAATCAAACCAAAAAGGAAAAAAACGAGAAAGAAAACAAAAAGAAAGAAAACAACAGAAAGAGTGAAATTCCTATGTTGTGATCCACACTCAGTTCCTACAGTCCTCTTTCTGCAAATAGATGGCTCTCTCCGTCACAAGGCCATTGGAACTAACCTGGATCATCTCACTGTTGAAGAGAGCCACTTCCATCAAAATTGATCATTGTATAATCTTGTTGTTGCCATGTACAATGATCTCCTGGTTCTTCTCATTTCACTCAGCATCAGTTCCTGTAAGTCTCTCCAGACCTCCCTGAAATCACCCTGCTGGTCATTTCTTACAGAACAATAATATTCCATAACCTTCATATACCATAACTTATTCAGCCATTCTCCAATCGATGGGCATCCACTCAGTTTCCAGTTCCTTGCCACTACACAAAGGGATGCCACTAACGTGTTTGCACATGTGAATCTTTTTCCCAAGGAGCTTATAATTTAAAGGAGGGAAGACAACATACAGAAGGAAGCTAAGTGTTGGAGGTTGGAATTCATAGTTCCACTGTCCAATCAGAGAGGAAGAAGATGATGTTAGAGTATCAAGGCTGATGGTGGGGGGAAACAGTCAGAGAAATCCTAAAGAAATACAGCCAAGTGAGAGAAAGAGTAAAAGTTCTTGGATAATACTCCCTTTGAGCAGCTCATGACATTTCCCATGAATGGTGGATAACTGACTCAATGATAAATCAATTTTATGACAACCAAAAAAATCAGCAAAAACTAATCCAGATACCAACTTAATCTGGTAGTAGCATCTTTGAAATGAAAGGAGGCTAATGCCTTTTCTTATTTCTTTTCTTGGGTCAAGCTTGGTCATTATAATTATAATCTTCAATTTCTTTTAAAATAATTTAAAAATTAGTATTTATCTTTTTTCTACATCACTTCTCTCATTTTCTTTTCTTTTCTTTTCTTTTCTTTTCTTTTCTTTTCTTTTCTTTTCTTTTCTTTTCTTTTCTTTTCTTTTCTTTTCTCTTCCTTCCTTCCTTCCTTTCTTTTCCTTCCTTCCTTCCTTCCTTCCTTCCTTCCTTCCTTCCTTCCTTCCTTCCTTCCTTCCTTCCTTCCTTCCTTCCTTCCTTCCTTCCTTCCTTCCTTCCTTCCTTCCTTCCTTCCTTCCTTCCTTCCTTTCCTTCCTTCCTTCCTTCCTTCCTTCCTTCCTTCCTTCCTTCCTTCCTTCCTTCCTTCCTTCCTTCCTTCCTTCCTTCCTTCCTTCCTTCCTTCCTTCCTTCCTTCCTTCCTTCCTTCCTTCCTTCCTTCCTTCCTTTCCTTCCTTCCTTCCTTTCCTCCTTCCTTCCTTTCTTTCCTTCCTTCCTTCCTTCCTTCCTTCCTTCCTTCCTTCCTTCCTTCCTTTCCTTCCTTCCTTCCTTTCCTTCCTTCCTTCCTTCCTTTCCTTCCTTCCTTCCTTCCTTCCTTCCTTCTTCAATTGGGGTTAAGTGCCTTGCCCAACGTCACACAGCTAGGAAGTATTAAGTGTCTAGGACCATATTTGAACTCAGATCCTCCTGACTTCAGGGCTGGTGCTCTATCAACTGCATCCCCTAGCTGCCCCGCCACTTCTCATTTTTATTGAAAAGAACAAGACAAAAATATTTGCGACAAATATTTGTAGTTAAACAAAACAAATTCCCACATTTGAAATTAATTTCAGTCTATATCTTAAGTCACCTTTTGGTCAGGAGGCAGGGACTGTGGATTATTATTGTTTTTTGGATGAAATTGGGTTAAGCCCACAGTCACACTGCTAGTAAGTATCTGAAGTAGGTTTTGAACTTCTGGAGACTTCTGATTCCAAAGCTGGTGTGCTATTCACTCTGTTACCTAGTTTCCCCAGGGAGTATGGATTATTAATAATTTTCTGAAATCATGGCTGGTCATCGCATTGATCAGGGTTCTCAAGTTTTTCAAATTTGCTCATTTAAAAAATGTCATTAATAATGTATAAATTGTGCTCTAGGTTCAGCTCACAGCACAGCACTTCCATACTGGTCTTTCCAGTTTCTCTGCTGTGATCCCTTTGGACACTTCTTACATCCCAATAGTATTCCATTCTATTTATACATCATCAGTCATTCAGCTTTTCCCCTTAGCTTCCAATCCTTTGGGCACTTCCTTAGCTTCCAATTCTTTGCCACCATAACAAGAATTGCTGTAGATATTTTTGGTACACATGGATCCTTTCCCCTCTTTTTTGATCTCTTTGGGGATATAAACCTAAGACTAGTTTTAACATTTCAAAAATTTAGCAACTTCTGCTATATCAAATTTCTCTGATGAAAGCCACATTTTCAAGATATATAAGGAACTGATTTAAATTGATAAGAAAAAGAACCATTCCTATTTGACAAATGGTCAAAGTTAAAAATGATCAGTTTTCAGTTTTTCCCCATTTATGTGATCATTATATTTATTATTTTCTTTGTTTTATTGACTTCTATCTGTATCTAGTCATATAAGTCTTCCCCTGCTTCTCTGAATTCTTCATTTCTTATAGCACAGTAACTTTCCATTACAATCATACAACTTGTTTCCATAAAATATTCCATTATATTTCTGGTTCACAACTTGTTTTGACATTTCCCAATTTATGAGTAGTTAGTTCATTTCCAGTTCTTGCCAACCCCCAAATATTGCAGCTCTCTTTTTATCATATGGTGCCTTTTGAGTTCTGGATTTTTTCATTCCTCTTCCTGTTTTGCTGGGGGATAGAATGAGGGAAATGCATTTGAAAGTAAGATGTGCAATCATTTGCCTGGGAAAGCACAGGCTTGCTGCGGTCTAATTAGGGTGCTGCTCTGCTTTCTGGGTACCCAGAATCCTAACTCTATAAATTTGATAATAAAATATGATAAAAGGTTTTGTTGAATCTCAAGGCTAGAATTTGTAATTGCGGAAAGCAGATTTAAAAAAAAAAAAGACTGACATTTGATTTTTGCTTCCGGTCTCAGTCTATGTTTCTATTCTCTTTGATGGAAAACTATCTGGAAAGATTACACATTGGTTGCTAGCTTAGCTTTTGAAAGACTAGGATATCAAGTTAGGCAGGATCTTTTAACTTCCTCATTTTAGATATAAAAAAGCTGAGGTCCAGAGGTGAGAAGTGACTCATGTAAGGTCACACAGTGAATTAGTGGAGAGCTGGGACTCAAACTCACGTGTTTGGACTGTAAAGCCATCCCATTTTCCGGTGTGCTATACTCTTGACAATGGGGGTGTCTGATGACAGTGTGGGACATTGAGAACTGAATCCTGACTTTACCACTTACCTGTGTGATTTGGGACAAGTCTTTTAAGCTCACCAGGTCTCAGTTTCTTTATATGTAACGTGTTGGAGAGGGGTTGGATTATATGACTTTTGAGGTCCCAGTTCCAAATTTGTGATGTGGTTCCCAGTACCTGAATGACCTGAATAGAAGAAAGGAAATAAGCATTTTAAAGCACCTACTATATTCCAGGCACTGTGCTTTACACATATAATTCTCATTTGATCCTTATAACAATCCTACATGCCTTTAGGATAGAGCCCTGAACTTGGACTCAGGAAAACTTAATTTTGAATCCTGACTCAGACATTTACTATGTGCATAACCCTGTGCAAGTGACTTAACTTCTTTGGACTCAGTTTCCCCAAACATAAAATGGGGATAATAATAACACTCACCTCACAAGGTTGTTGTGGTGAACAAATGAGAGACTATATGTAAAGTGCTTTGCAAACTTTAAAGTGTGTAATAAATACTAACTATTAATAATAACAAAATCAATCATGTTTAATAGTAACTACATTTAAAGTTTAGAAAGCACTTTACACATATTATTTCATCTTCAGACAACCCAGTGAGGTGGGTATTGTTTACAATTGGGGAAACTGAGGCAGGTAGCAATTAAATGACTTGCCCAGAACCACAGGCCAGATGAAATATCTGTGGACCTCCTCCTAGTGACAGGATCCTTCTACTAATGAAGATTTGAAACTTAAGATTTTTAGAGGGTTGCCAAAGTCAACCTGTCAGTATTATTAAAATCAGGACTTAAAACCAGATCTTTTAAATCCTGAGGTCGATTCTCAGTGTACTATACCGTACTGTTTATAATTCTTAATTCATATTAAAAAAGACTTTTAGACTGGTTTGTTGATCTCTGGCAAGTGGTAGGAAGCAGCCAAGTTCACAATATTTTTCCAAAGGGGGGGAAATGAGCACTTTGCTAATAAACAAGTCTCTTTATGAGTTATTAGTATTAAAATTAGGTCATCAATATTTTGTATTTTTGATAGCCTTGGGAGGAAAAAAACCTTTGTCGAAGGCCTTCCACATCTGTTACATTATTTATTTTTACAACACCCCTGCAAGGTCACACAGCTGGCAAAACCAGGACTCACACAGAAACTCAGAACTGGAATGGCCTCAGGGGCCATTTTCCAGCCTTTCTCTACAGAAACATTTCCACTACAACACATCCAATAAATAGACAATCTGCTTCAGGATCATGAGTGAGGTGCTCTCTCTTTTACCATCCAAGGTAGTCCATGGACAGCTTTCCTTGTAAGGAAGTTCTGTGTTTGTTGTTGCTGCTGCTGTTGCTACTGCTACAGGAAGCCAAAATTTGCTTTGAAAACTTTCATTGATTAGTCTCAGTTTTGCCTCCTGGGACCAAGTAGAACAAATCTCATTCATTTCCCATGTGATAGCCTAAATACTTGAATCCGGGTATTATGTTTCCTCTCCTTCCCCTTTGTGCCCCAATCCTTCTCTTCTCTGGGATAAACATCCCCATTTGTCTCAACCAATTCTCATGTGAGATGACTTTGGGGTCTTTTATTATCTTGGTTGTTCTCCCCTGAACACTCTTCCAATTTATTAACAGCTAATTTACAAAACTAGAACCCAGGTCTCCTGGCATCCAATGCAATGTTCTTTTCCCTGTAATCCATCTACCTTTTTTTATTGCAAGTCCAGGATTTGTTGAAGCATTAGGATTATCATGTTGAACTGAAGTACATTTTGAAGTCATAAAAATAGGAGAAATCAGCACCTAGATGTCAGTGTAAAGGTTTATATAGATTGGAGTTATTCAAACTGTGGGCTTGATGCCATGTTAGATATTATTGATTCAATGATGAAAAGTAACTTAGTTGGGGCAGCTAGGTGTCAGTAGATAGAGCAGCAGCCCTGAAGTCAGGAGGACTTGAGTTCAAATTTGGTCTCAGGCACTTAACACTTCCTAGCTGTGTGACCTTGGGCAAGTCACTTAACTTCAATTGCCTCAGCCAAAAAAAAAGCCTCAAACAGAAAAGTAATTTAGTCCTTACCCTCAAGGAGTTTATATTCTACTAAGTGTGAGGATATGACACTTATACAGGATAAGTATAAAATATTGATGGGGATTGAGAAATCCATGCAAAATACCCTAGAGAAATTTGAGCGGAAGTCTTATAATGAGGTCAGAGCAACTAGAAACTTGTCCTAGGACATTGAAACTTTGAGCATCTTTATCTATTTTGCCCAAATAATTTATTTATATTGGAATTAATTGTTTTTTAAATGTTTGGTAGAATTTACTTCTAAATCCATTGAGTTCTGCATTTTTTCCCTTGGGGGCTCAATTTCTTTTTTTAAAAAATAAGGTTATTTAAATACTTTGTCTTTTGTTAATCTGGGAAATTTCTATTTTTGCAAACCTTTATTTATTTATTTTGTATTGTTGGGTTGTTTTTGACATATTGTTGAGCAAAATAGCTCCCAATAATTGCTTTAATTTCATCTTCATTTATGATGCACCAGATTAAATGTAATTTTTATTGCATTATGGCCTGCATTTTATTGCATTTGCTATTAATTAAAAATTATTAAATTAAAATGTTAATTAATTTATGAATTTGTGCCCTTTTATATGTTTTATGAAGGTGCCTTTCCATTACCATTCAAAATTCTATAAAGATTTATGATATCTAACTTTTCTAAAATTCTATTGCACTTTAAATTTCCTTCTTGTTTATTTTATGGTTAGATTTTCTAAATTTGAGAAAGATAAATTGAAGTCCCACTAGTTTTACTGTTTACTTCCTCCTGTAACATTTCACTTTTACTTCAAGAATTTGGATGCTATATCATTTGGTGTTTATATATTGAGAATTGAAATTAATTCATTATCTATGGTTTCTTTTTACAAATGCCATTTCCCTGATCATCTCTTTTAGTTAGATTGGTTTCTGTTTTTGCTTTGTCTGAGATCATGATTGATACTCTTTTTTGTTTCGTTTTTTGCTTCAGCTAAACAATAATAGATTTTGTTCCAGCCCTTTATTTTAACATTGTATATTTCAAATGTGTTTTTTGTAAACAACATATTATTGGATTCTTGTTTCCATTGCATCATATTATCTTCTTCTCTTTAATCTATTATCTCTTTTATCACTATTCCCCTTTCTCTTAACTCCTTTCTTTCCTTCTTCCCTACCAGGTAATATGAATTTTTAAATCCATCTCTCTCTCTTTGTGTTAGTCTCTCTGTTGCCTTCATTATCACTTTCACTCTCTCTTCTTTCATTCTTTAGCCAGTACATATTGAGAATGAAGTTCAAATCTTACTTGTCCCCCCTTCCCTTTCATTGTAGCAACTCTTTATTATACATTTTTCATTGCACAATTCTTTTATGTGAGATAATTTCCCCAATTCTTCTTCTCAATTCTTCCTTCTACCAGGACATCTTATTCTCCTTTCCATTTTTATTTTGAGATCATCCCAACATAATAGACTCCAACTCGTACTCTGTATAAGTAGACTTCTTTTGACTGCCCTAATGCTGATAAAGTTCTTATGTATCCCCTTTTCATCTAGGAGGTAAAAGTTTAGTATTGTTAAATCCTTTGTTTTTTTCTCATTCATATTTGCTTTTTTATATTTTACTTCTCTAGTGTTTGAATGTCAAGTTTTCTTTTTAGCTCTGATATTTTCATTGGGAATGCTTAAAGGTCCTCTATTTCATTAAATTACCATTCTCCTGCCCCCAGTAGGTTTGCTGGGTAGTTTAAAAATTTTTAATCCTAGTCCCTTTGCTTCCCAGAATACCATATTACAAGCTTTCTACTCCTTTATAGTGATAACTGCTAAATCCTGTATGATCCTAACTGTGGCTTTATGTGATTAGAACTATTTATTCCTGGGTGTTTTCAGTATTTTATCCTTGACTCAGGAGTTCTGGAATTGGCCATGGCATTCCTTGGGAGTTTTCATTTTGGAGTTTGTTTTAGGAAGTGATTGGTAGATTCTGTTAATTTCTACTTTGGCTTCTGGTTCTAAGATATTCATAAAGTTTTTCTTTATAATTAAAGAAATTATTAGGGATATCAGGTAGTCCAATAATTCTTAAGGTATTTATCATTCACTTGTAGTTAAGGTCAGCTGTTTTTCCTCTAAAATACTTCACATTTTCTATTTTTTCAGTCTTTTGACTTTATTTTATTCTTGATGTCTGATGAAATCATGAGCTTCCATTTGACCAATTCTAATTTTTAAGGACCTATTTTCTTCATGATTTTTAAGGAGTTATTTTTTGTGCTTCTTTCACCAATCTATCAACTTTTTTTTCATAATTCCCTTGTACATATTTCATTTATTTCTCCAATTTTCTTTGCTCTTCTTATTTGGTTTTTTTAATTTTAATTTTTTTATTATAGCTTTTTATTTACAATATATATATATATATATATATATATATATATATATATATATATATATATATATATACATGGGTAATTTTTCAGCATTGACTCTTGCAAAATCTTCTGTTTCAACTTTTCTCCTCCTTTCCCCACCCCCTCCCCCAGATGGCAGGTAGACCAATACATGTTAAATATGTTAAAGTATATGTTAAATATAATATATGTGTACATATCCATACAGTTATTTTGCTGCACAAGAAGAATCAGATTTTGAACTAATGTAAAAATTAACCTAAGAAGGAAATCAAAAATGCAAGCAGACAAAACAGAGGGATTGGAAATACTATGTAGTGGTTCACACTCATTTCCCAGAATTCTTTCACTGGGTGTATCTGGTTTTCTTCATTATTGAACAATTGGAACTGATTTGGTTCATCTCATTGTTGAAGAGAGCCATGTCCATCAGAAGTGATCATCATATAGTATTGTTGTTGAAGTATATAATGATCTCCTGGTCCTCAGTTCATGTAAGTCTCTCCAGGCCTTTCTGAAATCATCCTGCTGGTCATTTCTTACAGAACAATAATATTCCATAATATTCATATACCACAGTTTATTCAGCCACTCCCCAGCTGATGGGCATCCACTCAATTTCCAGTTTCTAGCCACTACAAAGAGGGCTTCCACAAACATTTTTGCACATACAGGTCCCCTTCCCTTTAAGATCTCTTTGGGATATAAGCCCAGTAGTAACACTGCTAGATAACTTTTTGAGCATATTTCCAAATTGCTCTCCAGAATACTGTATGTATTCACAATTCCACCAACAATGTATCAGTGTCCCAGTTTTCCCACATTCCCTCCAACATTCAGCATTATCTTTTCCTGCCATGCTAGCCACTTATTTGATTTTTAAAACCATATTTTTGCTTGCTCTCTCTAAAAAAAGCTCTTCTAGCAATTCTTCTTGGACTTATGTCCAATCTTCATCTTTCTTTGAAGCTTTGAAGTCTTTGTCTTTTTTTTTTGAGTTTGTGATTTGAGCTTCCTGTCATCATAAAAGTTTTTTATGGTTAGGTTCTTTTTTTCTTTTTTTTTTGGTTTGCTCATTTCCCATCCTAGAATCTGCTCACCTCTGACTGGGAGATAACTGATTTGAGTTTCAGTTTTTTATGTTCTGCTGCTACTTTCACAGCTAGGTCTGTGAGTCTAAATTTTCCTTGCTTCCAAAGTAGTATGAATTGGAGAAAGATTTGGTTGCTGTTCTCCTGGTCTTCATGCCGGGCCTTATCCATATAGGACCCCTGCTCCCTCTCAACCACAACTGCTCCTCTCCACTTTGGTACTGTGACCTTGAACTAGATAATAGGTGACAGAGTTCCAAAGTGCCTGGTCCTGCCCCCAGTGCTAGCAGAGAGGTACCCTGAATTTTCCTTCTAAACCGGTATTGAATCTCCTTACCATCCCTAGGTCCGTGATGCTCCCAGTGCCAGCACTCCTGCTGCCTCTAAGACCCACAACTGTTGCTGTTTCCCCCAATCCAAGCTTTCAGCCACCCCCTATCCCAGTGTCCCACAGATCTCTCTTTCTGTTTTCCTAAATTGCCCTGCATTGGAAAAATCACTCCCCATGACTTTGTTGGCTTTTCTGCTCAGAATTAAGTTAGATGCATTTTTAAATGTTGTTCTAGAAAACTGCGTTGGGAGAGCTTGGCAAGAATCCTGATCTCTCTCCACCATTCTGGCTACCTTCCCCTCCCCTGCTTTGATTCGAGGGCACATTTTGTGCTGCTTACCTCAGTGCTAAAATAGCTAGCTTGTTCCTGCATCCCAGGAACTCTTAGCTTAATCTCAGGCTGAGCCAGGAGGGATATGGGTACAAAATATGAGAAAATATTTCTGTCTCTGATATGTCAAAGCTGAATATAAATGATGATCCATTCTCTTTGTGCTTTTTCAGTTCTCCCTTTCAAACAGTGGTATGGATGATCCCAGAGGGCCCTTTCTCTTTAGAGCTTAGCAAAGTACTGGGCCAGGAGGAGATAATAAATGCTCAGATTTGGCAGATTGGTTGCATCTTTAAAATGGGGACATTTTCCCTCTTCGAATAATTTCTTTGCTCATGGAAATATTGTGAGCATTGCTTGAAAAAATTCTGGGAAGCTGTTTTGAGTTTCATGACATACTCAGAGAGAGTGTTGGACCTGGATTCTAATCCTACTTTTGACATGTTCTTCATATGTAACTTTGGTGACTTCCATCAGCCTGTGCTTTTGGGCCTAGAAAACTACTTTAAGGTCAGCAAATTTCATAAATATTTTCTCCTTTGAAATCATCAGCAAATTATTTCTAGGGTCTTAAAAATGTTTTGTTTTTCTTTCTTTTGACCCTACCTAGGATTTCATTAGCAGGTGTTCACTGGTGTATTCCTGATAAAGAAACTCCTCTTGAAACATACCTGCTCTGTGACTTCGTTTTAAGGGAGTTGCCTAGCTTGCAGTGTTATTACTAAAGAGGTAGCCTCAGAGCCAGGAACATCTGGATTCGAGTTTCATTTCTGATTTACTGGTTGTGGAGGCAGAATTGCCAAGACTTGGAAACTGAGTAAATATGGGGAAGAGGCGAAGGAGAGTGGAAGTCACAACATAAGACACAGTGATCTGGAGTACTAGATCTGGAATCTGGGAGAATTGAGTTTAAATTTTGCTATAGATATTTACCAGCTTTTTGACCCTGGGCAAGTAAGTCACAACTTCTGCCTTAGTTTTCTCATCTGTGAAATAGAGCTAACTTCTCAGTGTATCCCAGCACTTTTCTAAGACCAAAGTATGGCAAAGATGCCAGTCTGTATTAGCAGAAGAAGTTTTCATTTGTGATGAAAACATAGATAGTGATCTTCATCCCCCAAAGTCAAAATAGTATATTATTATAATTATTAATGGAGCATAACTGAAAGGTTGCTCGCCTGGGAGTCCAGGTGCCTGGGTGATAGTAGGTTCCGTGAACAGAATATTAGACTTGGAGTCAGAAAAATCAAATCCTGCCTAAATGCTTACCAGTTCTGTGACTTTGAATGAATCTCTTGACTTATTGATACTTTAGTTTTCTTTTTGGAAAAAGGATATAATAATAATATCTACTTCTCAGGGTTGTTGTGAGGATTGAATGAAATAATATTTGTAAAGAATTTTGCAAATATTAATGTACTTTACAAACACGACTATTATTATAGTATATATAAATAAATCTGTTTTTATTAAGACAACTCTGAGATACCACTACACACCTGTCAGATTGGCTAGGATGACAGGAACAAATAATGATGAATGTTGGAGGGGCTGTGGGAAAACTGGGACACTGATACATTGTTGGTGGAGTTGTGAAAGAATCCAACCATTCTGGAGAGCAATCTGGAATTATGCCCCAAAAGTTATCAAAATGTGCATACCCTTTAACCCAGCAGTGCTACTCCTGGAAATACTAAAGAAGGGAAAGGGACCTGTATGTGCCAAAATGTTTGTGGCAGCCCTTTTTGTAGTGGCTAGAAACTGGAAAATGAATGGATGCCCATCAGTTGGAGAATGGCTGAATAAGTTATGGTATATGAAGGTTATGGAATATTATTGTTCTGTAAGAAATGACCAGCAGGATGAATACAGAGAGGCCTGGAGAGACTTAAATCAACTGATGCTGAGTGAAACGAGCAGAACTAGGGGATCATTATACACTTCAACAATGATACTGTATGAGGATGTATTCTGATGGAAGTGGATATCTTCAACATAGAGAAGAGCTAATCCAATTCCAATTGATTGATGATGGACAGAATCAGCTACACCCAGAAAAGGAACACTGGGAAATGAGTGTAAACTGAGAGCATTTTTTTTGTTTTGTTTTTCTTCCCAGATGATTTTTACCTTCTGAATACAATTCTTCCTTTGCAACAACAACAACAAAATTCGGTTCTGCACATATATATTGTACCTAGGATATACTATAAGATATTTAATATGTATGGGAATGCCTGCCATCTAGGGGAGGGGGTGGAGGGAAGGAGGGGAAAAATTCGAAACAGAAGGGAGTACAAGGGATAATGTTGTAAAAAATTACCTATGCATATGTACTGTCAAAAAAAGTTATAATTATAAAATTAATAAAAAAAGAAAAAATCTATTTTTATTTTATATATATAACATATATAAATATATATTTGTAAAAATAGTATTATGGTAGAATTTAGAAGTAGTAGTTATAGTTATTATTAGTAGGATTTTTTTTTTTTTTACTATTTAGCTGTGGGACCTTTGAAGTAGCCTTTCTGAACCTCATTTTTTTTCCCATCTGTAAAAGGAGGGGCTGAGTCCCTCTCTGCCCTTTCACTTTTTGACTGCCCTGCACATGATATCCACCCAACCACTTCTGGGCACAGGTTGAGCCTTGTCTGACATTGCCCTGCATCAGATTATGTTCTCCAGTAGGGTTTAAATTTTCCTCAGGTTCACAAAATAATCCAATACTCTCAAAAGCCAAATGTATCTTTATCAATCAGATGACTATCATATCTGGGGTCTATTCTGGATTTTCTGGGTGCTTGGAAATAGGTTTTCAGGATCTGGCACATTCTAAGTGGTGCTTTTGGAAGGGATGCTGATGTTGGATTCTTGAGTTGGCAAAGAGCTAATGGGCAGAGCCCTAGTCAAATTGAGGTATCATTTCCTAGATTTCATGGGCTAGAATCAGGTATAAAGCACTTCAAAAACAAAGTGATATAGTATATAGGGTATTGAACTTGGAGGCAGGAAGATTTGCGTTCAAGTTCTGCCCTTAGTAATTGGCTTAGCTCTGGTAACCCGTAATACAGGATCAGAACTTTTTGGGCCTCAGTTTCCTTACCGGCAAAATGAGGAGGTTGGATTTAGTGAAGTTTCTTCTAGTCCCAAATTTGTCTTTAAATGATCTGAATCCAACTCAAATGCTACCTTCCACATGAAGCCTTTTGTGATTTTTCTTTAGCACCTAGTGTTTTCTCTCTTTCCTATTATGTGTGATGCCTTTTGCTTGGCACCTGATAGGTGCTTAATAAATCAACTAAGTGGTGCAGGGGATGAAGTTCTGGACCTGGAGTCAGGACAACTCAAGTTCAAATCCAGTTTCAGATACTTTCTAAACCTTACCCTGAGCAAGCCACCTAATCTCCGCCTGTTTCCTCATCCCTATCTATAGGGATAAGCTTCCTTCACAGGGTTGTTGGGAGGATTGAGTGAACTATTTGTACAGTGCTTTGTAAACCTAAAAGCATTATACAAATGCTGGTTGATGTTGTTGCTGATTGACTGATTGGTTAGAATGCTATTCTTGGGAGATTCTACTTCCCCAACACAGCTGAAGCCTTAGAATCAAGCCTTAGAGCTGAATCACATCTGGTTGTGATTTCAGAGATCTGCAAAACATCTTGGTGAATTGTCAGGAGATTACAATAATAGCTTCTGGTGTGTCTGATTCACAAGCTAGGGGATGATGTCTGCTCTGGGAATAAATTTGTCATTTGAATGAAATTTTGCAGAGAAGGTGCCCACCCACATGGTGAATGGAGTTTTCTAACCAGAATGTTGCTTATGCGATGAAATCATAGTTCCAGTTCCTTCCTAGCAGGAGGCAGTTTGTAGTTAAATACCCCCCCCAACACTAGGGATTCCTTGAATGGAAACTTAGTCTGGGGAGAGAGATGCCAAAAATGAATCAAAGAGCAGAAATTGGATGCTTGAAGTCCAGTGAGGAGATTGTTGCAATGGTCTAGGTAAAAGTGGATATAAGTCTGAACTAGGGACAACAATGTGTGAGTAGATAGGAGGGTATGGATCGAGACTTCTGATATTGTGGAGGTAGAATTGCCAATACTTAGAAACTGAGTAAACCTGGTGAAAGGGTGAAGGAGAGTGAAAGTCACAAGATAAGACACAGTGACCTGGAGTACTAGACCTGGAATCTGGAAAAAATGAGTTTAGATCTTGCTATAGATATTTAACACTTTTTTGATCCTGGGCAAGTAAGTCACAACCTCTGGAAAGGGACTTGTATGTGCAAGAATGTCTGTGGCAGCCCTCTTTGTAGTGGCCGGAAACTGGAAAGTGAGTGGATGCTCATCAATTGGAGAATGGCTGAATAAATTATGGTATATGAATGTTATGGAATATTATTGTTCTGTAAGAAATGACCAACAGAATAATTTCAGAAAGGCCTGGAGAGACTTACATCAACTGATGCTGAGTGAAATGAGCAGGACCAAGAGATCATTATATACTTCAACAACAATACTATATGATGATAAATTCTGATGGACGAGGCCCTCTCCAACAATGAGATGAACCAAACCAGTTCCAATAGAGCAGTAATGAACTGCACCAGCTACACCCAGCGAAAGAACTCTGGGAGACGACTATGAACCACTACATAGAATTCCCAATCCCTCTATTTTTGTCCACCTGCATTTTTGATTTCCTTCACAGGCTAATTGTACACTATTTCAAAGTCTGATTCTTTTTGTACAGCAAAATAACTGGATATGTATACATATATTGCATTTAACTTATATTTTAACATATTTAACATGCATTGGTCAACCTGCCATCTGGGGGAGGGGGTGGGGAAAGGAGGAGAAAAGTTGACACAGAAGATTTTGCAATTATCAGTGCTGAAAAATTGCTCATACACATATCTTGTAAATAAAAAGCTATAATAAATAAATAAATATATAATATAATAAATATAATATATAATATATATATATATATAATATATAATAAATATAATAAATAAAGTCACAACCTCTGCTTTAGTTTTCTCATCTGTGAAATAGAGCTAACTAGCACTTACCTTTCAGGATTATCATGAGGAGAAAAGGAGAAAATATACATAAAGAACTTTTCAAACCTTACAATGTTATATAAATGTTACCTATGATATTTATTATAATTCAGTAACTGAGTAACTAAAAGCTCCCTCAAAAGAAATAGGGAAATCAGGAAAATGGTGGGTTTAAAGTGGAAGATAATGAGCTTCCTTTTGGACAGTTTCAAAGTGACATGTCTATAGGACACACAGATAATGATATTTAATAGGCAATTGGTGATTGGTGACTGGAGCTTGAGAGAGAGATGAGAATTATCTATGGAGAGATGATAATTGAATTCATGGACATTGATGTAATTACCTTGAGTTAAAGTATAGGGAGAGAACAGGACCCAAGCAGCCTTGGGGAACTCTGATAGTTAAGGAGATATAGAATGACCTAGCAAAGGAGATCAAATAAGAGCAGTTGGAGAAGTTGGAGAAAGTTAGAAGAAAAGAGTGTCATAAAGATGAAGAAAGAGGAGGTGGTCAGTGATGTCAAATTGAAGAGAAATTATGAAGGGAGAACTCTGAGGGAAAAAAATTTGATTTCCAGTTAGGTACCTTCAGGCATGTGTTTGGAACAGATTACAAGGTGTTGAAAAATGAGTTGAAAATTAGGAAGTAGAGGTGATGGGTGAATACAATACACCCCTTTTCAGGGAAGAGAGAGCTGGAGAATTTCTTGATTATGAAAGGGAGGAGAGATATAGGATGATAATATGAGAGGTTCAAGGGGAGAGTTTTTTTTAAAAAGTGGGAGAGACCTGGGGATATTGGAGGCAACAAGAAAGGATTCAGTAGACAAGGAGACCGATGATGAGAGAGATAGTAAAGATGAGTAAGAAGGAAACTTCTAGGGGAGGCTGATGTAAAATCTACAAACTGTCTTTGACAAGCAAAAGACTAGTTTTTTTATGACAGCAAAAGAGAGCCTAGAGAATGATGTTGATGTGATTGGTAGTATAAATAATATTCCATATTTGTCACTCCCCCAATTTTTCTACTAAAATAAAGGAAGAACTTCCTCATCTCTTCTCTGGAGCCCAAATGGGTCTTTATAATTACCCAAATGCAGCTCCATTTTGTGTATTTTTAAAAGAATAAGTAGGGGCAGCTAGATGGTGCAGGGGATAGAGCCCCAGCCTAAAGTCAGGAGGACCTGAGTTCAACTCTGGTCTCAGACACTTAACACTTCCTAGCTGTGTGACCCTGGGCAAGTCACTTAACCCCAATTGCCTCAGCAAAAAAAAAAGTTGCTGTAGCTATCCTGTATTCTGTTTTCTTTATCTTGCATCAGTTTATAAAAATCTTCCAGTTCTCTGAATTCTTTATAGTCATTTCGTATTATGTAATAAATCCTCTACACTGATACATCACAAACTGTTTAGTGTTTCTAAAGCAGTGGGCACACATTGTGTTAGAGCTGGAACATTGTGACAATGTCTTAGTGGCAGAATATTAAAGGAATCCAGGCTGTTGGTTTATTGGTTGAAGGAAGCAAAGGCCTCCTCACCAATGGAATCAAAGTCTAGACATATTTGGGTAACCAAGCTCACTATTTTGGGCTCTGAATAGAGCTAACACAAGTGATTTTGACACCCTGAGCAAGCAAGACAAATCATTTCCTCAAATCAGCTAATTCATAATGTGAAAACAACAAAAGTTAATTCAAGAATCTTGTTATGTGTTAGGTACTATGTAAATGTTGGCAATACAAAGAAAGGTAAAAAATGGCTGTTCCCCTCAAGAAGCTTACATTCTAATGGGATAACATGTCAATAGTTGCAAGAAGCAATTTAAATAACTCCAGTTGAGCAGAAGAATTAGTTACTGTAGTGTCTACTGAAGGATTGCAGGATATTAAATTTGTACCCTTTAAATTTCATCTCTGGGACAAAGTCCTTATTGCCTTGCCTTAGTTACATCTTTCGGGTTAGGTTACCCACTTTCACAGGTTATTTGTTTGCTAGCCCCTCAGACGGTGGGTCTCAATATCTCTTCCTCCTTCACACATATCAGTTGCTCTTTCCTGTCTTGAGAGCATTTTATTTTCTTGTAACTTTATTGAAAATGGGAACATTGTAACCAGGAGATGGAAGGAAGGGGGAAAGGTGGCAATCTTGTGCAGGATGAAAGCCAGCCAAGCATCCAGCCCTGCTTCTTAATTCCCTGCACACATTGTTCCTGGGAACTCAGCACAGAGCCCAAGAGCACAGTGTTATCAACATGTCACTGCAGATGAGCTAGGGCTTCATCAAACTTTAATCAGGATCTTTTAGAAAAGCTAATTTTGTGAAGTTTAGACTTCCTGAGATGCACAACAAATTGTACTGTGGTCCCCAAGTGGCAAATTTTTTTTAAAAAAGTCATTTTCAAAATAAAAAATGCAATTCACTGTTCACTGTGGTTCTCAAAGTACATGGAAAGTGCTTAAAAGTCATTTCTGATGTTTGGAGTTCTGTTAGTTTTCAGACTTGGATCAGGGGCTTATAGATGTTGAGATGGAAGGAGCTATCGAGCTAAATCCTTTCATTTTACAGATGTGGAAACCGAGGCCCGGAAAGCATTCCATCTTTGTTGACTTGTTCTGCAATCACATCGTTAGTAACATGGCTTTTTAGTGAAGCACAAACTCAGGTAGGCTTTATGGTGGTGGAAAAACTTGGAATAGGCGAATAGTTAATGTCTATTGTCCAAGGGCCAATCTTGATAAATGCACAGAGGATTTTAGATTCATAGACCTATAACTGAAAGGAGTCTCAGAGGCATCTAAGACAGAGAGGAACAAAGACACAGGAGTATAAAGTGACATATCCAAGGTCACTCAGATAATGTTTGGAATCTGAATCCATGTTCTGTGACAGCAGAGTGGATGTTCTTCCCACTGTACCAGTCATTATCTTTTGAATTGGAGCCTCAATTATATGTTTAATAACACTGGCACGAACTCAATCAGGTTTACATTCATTTCATAATCTTTGTCATGATTCATAAGCTTTGGGGATTTTATTTTTACTTTTGTAAAGTAATTTGATGTGAAGGATAGAATTTGAGTTACTTTCAAAATGTAACTTTGAAATAAACAGCAGGTGATTTGCTGCCTGTTGTTAATAATGATGGTAACTGACATTTATATAACATAGTTTAGTTTGCAAAGCATTTTACATCCTTTATCTTATTTGAGCCACAAAGGCCCTGGGAGGTAGACAGAAAGGAAAGAAGGAAGGAAGAAGGGAAGGAAAGAAGGAAGGAGGGAAAGGAAGTAAGGAAGAAGAAAAAGAAGGGGAGAGGGAAATAAGGAAGGGTGAAGGAAAAAAGAGAAGGGAAAGGGGAACGGAAGAAAGGAAGGAAGGAAGATAGGGAAAAAGGAAGGAAGGGAAAGAGAAGGAAGGAAGGAAGTTTATGAATCATAGAGGGAAGGGAGAAAAGAAAGGAAAGAAGAAAGGAGAGAAGGAAAGGAAGAAAGTGGGGGAGGGAATGAAGGAAGGAAGGAGGGATGGAGGGAAGAAAGGAAAGAAAGGCAAAAAGAAGGACAAAGGAAGAAAGAAAGGAAGGTGGGAATAAAAGAAGAAAAGAGAAGAGAGAGATGGGAAGGATGGAGGGAAGGGAGAAAAGGAAGGAAGAAAGGAGGAAATGAAATAGGAAGAAAGGGTGGTAGCGAGGGAAGGAAGAAGAAAGAAAAAAATTCCTGGAATCTTAGAATGTCTAATAATACTATACTAGGTACAAAAGACATAAAAAAAAATCACTGAGGTTTAGAGTTATAAGGTAGCTAGATTATCCAGTGGATAAGGGCACTTGAAGCTGGAATCAGGCAGACCTGAGTTCAAATGTGAACTCAGATATTCATTAGTTGTGGGATTCTGTCAGTCACAGCTTTCTCATCTGTTAAATGGGGATAATAATAGTTCTATTTCTCAGGGTTGCTCTGATGATAAATTTGTAAAGCACTTTGCAGACTTTAAAGCACTTTTAAATGCTGTTATGACTATTATTTTTATTATCACTCAGGGTCACACATGAAGTATCAAATGCAGAATTTGGACTCAGATTTTACAGAATTTAAGTCCAGTGCTCTATCCACTGAACCATACTACCTCTCTGTCTCTCTGTCTCTGTCTCTCTCTCCCCCCAGTATTCATAAGCCCACAGAATCACAGATCTGGTAATTAGAAATCACTGAGTCTAATCTTCTAATTTTACAGAGGTGGAAACTGAGGCCCAGGGAAGTTAAAAGACCTGGCCAAAGTCACACAAGTGGTAAATGACAGAGCTGGCATTTGAACTGGTTCCAAGTCTAGTGCCTTTCCCATCATGCTGCACTTTTTCTTACTGAAATCCATGGAAAAGTGCCAGTTTACCAAAAGACTATGTTGCTTCCACATTCTTTGGGGGCATAATTACCCATAGATCTTTTCTGTTGTTAACTTTTTTATATTTTGAGAACCTGAGCAAAAAAGAAAAGGCAACTCTAAAGGGAGAGCCTGCCAAGTGGCACTTGCTAATCTGTCTGAGAGCCATGGAGTAGGGACGTTAATCAAAATATTTATTTGTTTGGGGAGTGACACCGGCTTTGAAATGGAGCCTACTCCTGCAGAAGGTGGAGAGGAAGCCTCTTGGACTGGAAAGCCTTGTGTTGACTTAACCTTCCCCTTTTGTGCCCAATTACCCACCAAATACATTTTTCAAAGGATGGGATGGTTTAGATGGAAATCCATCAAAACAATGTAGGGGGAGAGCAACATTTCTATAATTTGGACTAATTAGCGAATAATACCATAATGAGGCTTATTGGTGAGGTGGAAATGAAATGGAACATTTAAGACACACAATAATCAGTTAACAAACATTTACTAACTAAGCACTTATTGTGTGCTAGGTTCTGGTGAAACCTAGAAAAGTAGGTTGGACTCTTTGAGTGTCAAAATACAAGAGTTTGCTTTTGATCCTGGAGGAAATAATGAACAACTAGCATTTGTTAAGCAGGGATTTCACATGCTCAGATTTGTGTTTAAGGAATATATTATTTTGGAAACTAAATGGGGGATGGATTAGAGAAGAGAGGACTCATTTGGGGGCTGGGCAATAACCTTGGAGAAAGACACTGAGGACTTATATTAGGGTGGTGCCCCAATAATGATCACTCATTTTGTATCTAGTAATTTATCTGCATAGTCAGAAACTGGTTGTGATCTGCACTGGTGGAAGGAGTTCCACTCCATGGAGGAAAAATCTAGTCATATCCCCTTATTTCTCTTGCAGTTGGCTCACAACAATCCCTTGAATTGTAAGTGCTCTTATCTCCATTTTATAGATCATGAGCCTGAGGCTGTGAGAATGTAAATGCCGTGTTCATGGTCATACAGCTTATAAGTTCAAAGGCAGAATTTTGATGCAGGTTCTTGTATAATTTAGCTTTATGTACCAAATGCTGATTCTAATTTTTACTTCTACAGAAGTGAAATAGTACAAATATTACCATTATATAGATGAGAAAACTGAGAGTTAATTGGCTTACTCATGGTTAGTAGTAGTCTGTGATTCACATCCAGTTCTCCCAGCTCCAGGGACCACACTTTTATCACTCCCAGTAGATGGATTCCTCTAGTGACTCAAGAACCTTCCGTCTGTAGGAAGTTTCAGAAGCAGTAAGATTCTAGGGATTTCTTTCTTTCTCCTTCCTTCTTTTCTTTCTTTCTCCCCTTTTTCATTCTTTCCCTTCCTTTCCCTTTCTTGCCAAGACTGGAAGTACAGAGGCAATTCAGACACCTCACCCCACCACCATTGGACTAGAAAGCTCTGATTTTCTCCCCATTTCCACCTGGATTATTTCTCTCCCTTCCATCTTTTCACATGATGATGGCCTTCCATTTCTGGGGTTCCATATCTTGCTGCCATTCTTCCTACAACTCAAAACTCTGGCAATCAAGCGATCCACCAACCTCCCCAGCAGCAGAAATCACAGACACACATGATTGGTAGAGGCAGAAATTTCACAGGATCATAAGGTTTGAGTTGGGGGAGACTCCTTGAGGAGAATTGAGAAAGACCGCCAAGGGGAGACATACCTTGGAGACTACAAAGAGGCAGATATATAATGAGTGGCAGGTGGAAGTTCCTGATAATGAGCGAGCTGTCCAGGATGGACCAGGCTACTTCAGGGTGGTAGTAGACCTGTTATTGGAAGTCTTTAAGCAGAGGCTTTTGGGGGTAGAAAGCAAATTGGCCCAGGAGTCCTATCTATCCCCTGAGATTCTAGAATTAGAGAACGTTTACTACCACTCTTATTTTGTAGAGAAAGTAACAGAAAAGGGAATGGGAAATTAAATAATGGGTTAAATGACAAATGTAGGAATCAAGTTGATGCAAGAGAGTCATTGGGTACAATCAATCAACCAGGAAGCATTTAAAAGCCTACTATGTGCAAGGCATTCTGCTAAGTGCTGGGGATACAAAAAAGACAAGAGACAATCCCTATTCTCGAGGTTCTTATGATCCATTGGAGGGTATTACATCTAATGGAGTATGATGGAGGACAGTACATTCTGGTATAATTGTGTCTCTTAACCCCTGTGGTTTTATTCTCTAGTATGAGAAGTTAGTGCTCATGCTGAACATGTCATAGACTTCACTTGACTTATTGCCATCAATGGCTCATACATGGATGGCAGAGAGAGAGTCTCAGATTTGGGATCAGATTGCTGGATTCAAGTTCCTGCTCGGTCATCCAAGCTGAAGGCAAGTCACTCCCCTTGTTTGGGGCTTAGTTACCTCATTTGTAAAATGGAACAGTTAGGTGGCAGAATGGCTAGAGCTCTGGATCTGAAGTCAGGAAAACCTGAAGTCAAATCTGACCTCAGACAATTATTAGTGGGTGATTCTGAACAAGCCATGTACCCTTTGCTTTGCTTTTGAACTGTAAAATGGGGAGAATAATATCTATTTCCCAGGGTTGTTGTGAGGATCAAATGAGATAATAGAATGTAAGGGTTTTATAAATCTGAAAGTGTTCTATAAATGCAATTATTATTATTAATCAACAATTAGCGGAGAGAGACATGAAAGAGTTTGTAATAGAAAGTTTCTGGTCAGGTAGATTTGAGTTTGAATCTCATCTCTGATACTTTTTTAGATGTACGACTTTGGGAAAAACTACTTTCTACTTCTAAGCCTCTGTTTCCCTATCTATAAAATGGGTCATGGTGAAGAAAGTTTTAAAATTTTTGTAAAGGTGCTAAATTATTATTATTGTTATTATTATTATTATTATTATTATTATTATTATTATTATTATTATTATTATTATTATTATTCTAGCACCCTGTCTTTCCCAAGAACATACCTCCAATCCTAGAATCTCAGTCTCAGGGGAAAAATATTCCCATCATGGAAATTTTTTCAAGCCTTCTGGTTTTTGAGTAATGCACAAGATTGGTTTTCTGGCTGGGAAATTGGAGCTGAATATTTACCCTCTCTTCCTCTCTCACTGTTTGGTTATTGGGATGAGGCTGGATGAGAGCCCTGTGTCTACAACGTCAATAACACTCTGTTCTCTCGCCCAGCAATGATGGAAAAGTTCACATCTATTTCCTTTTGATGAGAACCATAATATTGAGAGGCTGAAGCCTCTGATGTTTTCCCGTTTTAATTCACTTTAGAAGATGATAGGATTAGAGGTTTAGAACCTGAAAGAATCTTAGAAACCATTGGGCCAATTCATTTTTTTTTTTGCATATGAGAAATCTAAAGCCATAGAGGCAACCAATGTTCCCCCAGGCCACTTGGGGAGTAAATGACAGAACTCTGTGCCTTTGCCTTGAAAGCCAATGATTTTTTTAATACAGCAATCCGAAGTATCCATTCAGTAACTTAATGAGGTTTTATGGAGCTCATCCTCTGGTTGTCATAAAATTATGGGAAGTCAGCAAGAGAAGCACCTAATAAATAGTATCTCAGCTAACTTTAAGATTTGGAAGTCAGCTCTGGAACTTTGATTCTTTTCCTCATTGTTCTGAAACCTCTCTGCAGAACCACTGGAGGGGAGAGGAAGGCAACATAAGTAAAGGACACTTTGGGGGAAAGAAGAGATCTTTTGGTCTTTGCATAAAGGGGGAAGAGCTTAAAAGTAGAATAGTAAAGCATTAATGGAATAAAGCAAGATGGAAAATGAATTCTGTACTTCGCATTGTGGGCAGCTAAGTGGTGCCACAGTGCATAAAACATTGGTTTGGAGTCAGGAAGACCTGAATTCAAATTTGACCTCAGAGAGCTGTATGACCCTGGCTAAGTCATTTAACCTTCCTTGCATCTATCTCCTCATCTTTAAAACAAATTGGAAAAGAAAGATAAACCACTCCAGTATCTTTGCCAAGAAAACCCCCAAATAGGGTCAAAGAGTTGGGCATGACTGAAATGACTGAGTAACAGATACTTTATGTCAGAGGACTTTGGTTTGACTTTGGATAAGTCACTTATTTCACAAGAAGATGACTTAGGGCTAGAGATGACCAATTTGCACAGTGGATAGAGCCCTGGACTTAGAATTAGGAAGATCAGAGTTTAAAGCATGATTTAGATCCTTATTAACTATGGGACTTTAGACAAAACCATAATCTTTCATCCTTTGTTTTCTCATTTGGAACAAGAGGATACTAGTATTTATTTCATAACGTTGTTATGAGAATCAAACGAGATAACATATGAAAAGTATTTTGTGAATCTTAAGGAGCCATGTAAATGTTAGCTATTATTATTGTTATAGAGTAAGTACTTGGAGTCTGGAAAACTTGGGTTCAAATTCTACCCCTGAAATTTACTAGCTGTGTGAACTTGGACAAGTCCCATAAATTCTCCACGCCTTATTTCTCTTTTCTCTAAAATGTGGACTGTGATATCTGCAGCATCCATCATATTAAAATTTATGAATTAAATTGCTTTGTAAACTCTAAAGCACCATATAACTGTCACTTAACATTTAACAACACTCATGAAGCCTCCAATGGTAGAGCACTGTACTTTCTGGGCACTGGAAGAGATACTCATAAGATAATATGTAAAACACTTTGCAGACCTTCAAGTCTTATATTAATTCTCTCATCATCACTATCATCATCATTATTAATAACATAATTATAAGTAATTGTATTATCAATATTAATACATTAATAACTTAATATTACAAAATTAATCACAATTGTTAATATTTAATATCATAAAATTTAATATCAATTTTATAAATTAATTAATATCACAAAATTATTATTATTAATATTACAAAATTTAGTTAAGACATGGTCCCTTCTCTTTCTGAATTCACAGCCTAGTAGGAGAGCTATGAAGCCAACAGAGAGAGTTATAATGCACGTTACATGATAACTGCATTTAGAGTTGGAGGTCTGAGAGAGAAGGTTGTTACGGTTGGAACTCAGAACTTTCAGTGCCTTAGTTTTCTTACCTGTAAAATGGGGAGAGAAAGAAGGGATTAGTGCAAAAGAGAATGAATGCGAATCTGAATTTGCATCCTGACTCAGATACTTAATGGGTCCACAATGGCACAATAAGACTGATGGAGTCCTACCTCACTGGTCTGCAGAAAGGAAAACATGCTTAGTCAGTTTCCATATGCCATGGAAATGTTTTTTATTTTGCTATTCGGGTGAGTAGGTGAGACAAAGCACTTTTCTTGGAAGGATGAGGATGAGTATAGGATACTGCACTTGGTTATCCTCAAGACCTTTTCAGAGGTCCACAAGGGCAAACCTTTTTCATAATATTATGAAGATATTTTCTTTTCCAATGTGGTAAATTTCAACAGCTATAGAGCATCTTTGGAGGAGGAAGATCTGCCATGATTTTGAGACCCAAAAGACTGAAAAGGGCTGACATCTGCTATCATTCCTGAGGGATGGTTAGAGAAAGAGACAGTCCAAATCAAAGGAATTGGAAACAAAAAACAAAAGCACTGGGTCACCCCTGTCTTGCCAATCTTTTCCCCCCATCTTGTTATGGATTGTACTGCAGAGATGGTTTGTATGTACCCAGAAATGCCCCCCATCTCAGCACCTGACCCTCTTGGCTGGCGAGTTCTCTCCCTCTTCTCCTCTGTGGAACAAAGCACTTAGTGTGCTGGGGGATGCTTATGTAAGCCTGTTCCCCCTCCCCCCATCCTCCTCTCCTCTCTCCCTTTTTCCCTCCTCCACTGGCAGGGCCTTTTGGATGACTTGCCAATAAAATGCCCTAAGAAAAAAAAACGAGCAAGTCAGTCTTCCCCTCAAGATTTGCTGTTTATCATCTCATTGATCAGGGGGTAAAATCCATTCTCTGACAGGTGAAATTGGTGCTGGGGTCAGTGTTTTCATAGATCATGTCCTCCTTAAGATGGCTTTGGGATTATAGGATCTTAGAACTGGAAGGCATCTCAGAGATCATCCCTTTCACTAGACTTTTGTTATTTTTAAAAATAAATGTTGAATGATGCATTTGTGGATGCCTTTTTTTCTTATGCTAGGGCTCTTTCCCAATACCCTTCTTTCTTCCTGCCTCTTCCTCACTTTCTCTGGAATGGCTATCAATTCTTCCCCTTTGTGTGCTCTTTTCATTTACAGTATTGTAGAGATTCTGCATGCCATTCCTTAATTTTTGGCTTTCTTTCCATTCAATTCCTCATTTTATAGAGGTTAATAAAATTAAATGCCCTAAGAGGACAGAGGGGGGATCTGGACTAAGTTAACTCAGATATGGTATGGTAGGCAAAAAATGTTGGATCAAGAATCAAAGGTCCTAGGTTCAAATCCATAACTCTGATACTTAATACTACTTTTGTGACTTGGGGCAAGAGATTTTTGTTTTAACCTCATTGTGTCAGTCTACTAGATGGATCTGCAGTATGAACTAATCAACTAAGCGGGCTATGCATTCCTCTCCAGTGATTTAATAAAGTTTAGTTGTCATTTATTATATTTATATTGAGCCCATCAGCAAATTGGTGGGATGTAGAAAGGGCAGTAGACTGAAAACTGGGGAGAAAATCAGGAACTCAGGTCCCACAGTGGAAGGAAGCTACAGAGAATCAGATTTGGGCTCTATTTCAGGAAAATCTGATTAATGATGACTAAGGGACAGACCATCTCAGGAGTTCATTGGAGATCTCAGGAGTTTATTTTCAAGGAGAGAGCAGCAGAGATGCTACAGAGAGACTCTTGAGTTCTGACTCTTCTACTTACTAGGAGTGTTGTGGTCAGTTGTTTCAGTCATGTCCAATTCTCTGTGACCCTACCTGGGATTTTCTTGGCAGAGATAATGGAATAGTTTGCCATTTCCTTCTCCGGCTCATTTTACAGATGAGAAAACGGAGGCAAATGGGGTTAAGTGACTTGCCCAGGGTCACTTATCTAGTAAGTGCCTAAGGCTGGATTTGAACTCATGAAAATGAGTTTCCTGATTTCAGACTCAGTGCATTATTCATTTTGCCACTTTGCTGCCCCTGAAACTAGTTGTGCATGTTTGGTTAACTCATTTCTCTTCTCTGGGCCTCAGTTTCCCTCTCTTTAAAATCATAGGGTTAGACTAAATATATGTAAGATCACTTCTAGCTCTAGAATTTTGATCCTATGACGTTTCTTTGGAATCCTCATTAATATAATGCAATTTGGGATTTTCTAGACAAAGATACTAGAGTGGTTTGCCATTTCCTTCTCCAGCTCATTTTACAGATGGGGAAACTGAGGCAAACATGGTGAAGTAACTTGTCCAGGGTCACATAATTAGTGTCTGAGGCCAGATTTGAACTCAGGTCCCACAATGGGCTGCTCTCCCACAATAGGTCAGCTAGATGCTAGTGATCGAATGATGAACCAGAGATTAGGAAGACTTGAGTTCAAATCCACCTTCAGATATTTACTATGTGACTTTGTGACAGACCTCTTTCAGCCTTAGTTTCCTCAACTGTAAACTAGGATATAGAGTAGCACTTATTCTTGAAAGGTTGTTGTGAGGATCAAATGAGATAATAGTTGGAAAGTGCTTAACCCAGTACTTGGTACATAATAAGTACTTAATAAACATTTTCCCCTTGCCCTCTTTCCTATTTTTAAAGAACAAAATCTTTCTTTCTTCCTACATTTCCTTTGACTATGGCAGTATCATTCTTCTTCCAGTTTCCCAGGCTTAAAACCCAGGAATTATCTTCTACTTACACTCACTCCCTCCTACATATCCCATCAGTTGCCCAGGTTTGTCAGACCATTGCAATGGACTCATTGCAATAGTTTTGTCAGTTAGTGTGTTTGCCTTAAGGCTCTCTCCACTCCAATCTTCCATTCAGTTATCAGGTTTATCTTCTTAAAAGTGCAAATCTGACCCTTTCAACTCCCTCTTCAACTATCAACTCTGGCCTTAGACACTAACTGTGTGACTCTGGGCAAATCACTTCACCCTGTTTACCTCAATTTCCCCATCTGTAAAATGAGCTGGAGAAGGAAATGGCAAACCACTCCAACATCTTTGCCTAGAACCCCCCCCCAAAAGGTCATGAAGAGTTGGAGTTGAGTGAAATATGACTAAAAAAACAGCAAAAAAATCTCAGCTTGGCAATTTACTACCTATCTGGCCTTAGAGAAATTACTTAACCTCCATGGTCCTCAGTTTCCTTATCTGGAAAGTGAGATGGTTTGACTGAGGCCCCCTTGGAGAATAGATTCATTGAATTAGAGGTAGATGGAATCTCAAAAGATCATTTGGTCTGTGTCCTTTTTTTTTAAACAGACCATTTTATAGATAAGGAAATTCTAATTTAGAGAGAGTAGGGGTTAAAGTTAGAATATGATGGGGATAGGGGAGAAGTAGATTTTGGGATCATAAATAGAATTGGAAGAGACTTTAGAGATCAAATGGTTCAATTCACTCATTTTACAGATGAAGAAACTGAGGCCCAGAGAGTTGTCATTTCTCTAAGCCACACAGGCATCATGTATTGGAGGCAGGGATTTGAACTCAGGTTCTTTTGCTTCAGAGACACTCTTTCTAGTTTCTCCCACTGGCTCTTATTCTTCCTTCTTTTTTTTTAAATCATGACTTTTTATTTTCAAAATACATGCAAAGATAGTTTTCAACATTCACCTTTGTAAAATCTTGTGTTCCATGTTCTCCTTTCTTTCCATCCCCACCCCTAGACAGCAAGTAGTCCAATATAGGTTAAACATATACATTTCTTCTAAACATATTTCCATATTTAACATGCTGTATAAGAAAAATCAAGTCAAAAAGGAAAAAAATGATTAAGAAAAAAAATTGGCAAGTACACAACAAAAAGAGAAAATACCATGTTGTGATCCATATTCAGTTCTCATATTCATAGTTCTCTTTCTGGATGTAGATGGCTCTCTCCATCACAAGTCTATAAAATGGTCTGTCTAAAAAAAAGGACACAGACCATTATCTTTTGAGGTTCCATCTACCTCTAATTCAATGAATCTATTCTCAAAGGGGGCCTCAGTCAAACCATCTCACTTTCCAGATAAGGAAACTGAGGGCCATGGAGGTTAAGTAATTTCTCCAAGGCCAGATAGGTAGTAAACTGGCCTGAATCATGTCACTATTGGAAAGAGCCATGACCGTCAGAGCTGATCATCCATAATTTTGTTCTGTGTACAATGTTTTCTTGGTTCTGCTCACTTCACTCAGCATCAGTTTATGTTAGTCTCTCCAGGCCTCTCTGAAATTATCTTGCTAGTCATTTCTTATAGAACAATAATATTACATAACTTTCATATGCCATAACTTATTAATCCATTCTCCAATTGATGGGCATCCACTCAACTTCCAGTTCCTTGCCACTACACAAAGGGCTGCCACAAACATTTTTGCCCATGTAGGTCCTTTTCCCTTTTTAATGATCTCTTTGTAATACAGACCCAATGGAGACACTGCTGGATCAAAGAGTACCCAAACTTTGACAGCCCTTTGGGCATAGTTCCAAATTGCTCCCCAGAATGTATACCTCTTCCTTGAGTAGATGCACTGCTATGTAAAATTTCAATGACATATCAGTTAAAATTTCTCTATTGCTTAAAGATAAGAAAAATGCTTCTTTCTCACAGATTTTATGAGAGAAGTGGCAAAATGGATTTTTCTCATTCTACATTTATAGAAATTGAGGCCAGGAGAAGTAGACTGATGCCTGAGGTCAAACATCTAGTAAGTGACAGATCTGGGACGTAAATTACAGCCCCAACTGTCCTTTCAGTTCCTCCATATTGCCTCTCAAATGAATGTACCAAATTCTCTTGTGGACAATTAGGGGTTTGAAATGTTTTTCTTTATCAAGATGGATATCACAGCTGATATCTGAATACACAAAGCCCCAAACGAAACCCTACCCAAACCTCCATAAAGAAACAATCAGGATGCATTCTGGGTAGGCAACCAAATGGTGTTACCATTAGAAAAGTGAGAAAGGTGCAGGGTTATGTTTGAGCATCTTGGTGCAGTTGGAAGAGTGGTTCAAATCCAGCCTCTTCCACTTAGTTTTTAAGACATTAGTCAAGTCAATCCATTATTAGCTTCACTTACCTTATCTGGAAAATGGAGAGGCAAGGCTAGATGGCCTCTTAGATCCCTTCTTTATTTAAGCTTGTGCACATCAAAAGAAAAAATCACCTCCCTATTCATGAGATGGACAAATTGCTTTCCTTTTGATTGAATCTTTATGTACCATTATATCTTGATGTGGAAAGAATATGAAGTTTTTGAAAGGTCCTCTGTTCTCTCTTAAAGTTATTTATGTTTCACTAGTTCATTGACTCCAAGAATGAGCAAAGGGGTGATGTTTATGGGGGAAGCTGCCTTGAAGAATTAGAAAGAGCCAAGTGGATCTGTAGGTGGCCAGGTAAGCAGACAGATATCCATTCAGTTCTGCCCCTTCCTAGAGCTGCGACCTTGGGCAGATTGGTTCATCCCATTTGTAAACATGCCAGACATTCTAGTGTTTTCTTATTTCTGGCCCCAGTCTAATGAGGATGAGGATGGTTGCAAGGATAATTCTTTTGGCACAGTAACTCAGGTGATTAGAGACATTTTATTTGCCATCTTTAGTGATGCTGACCTAAAACCAGGAGATCATTGTACACGGGAACAAGATTATACAATGATCAATTCTGATGGATGGGGCTCTCTTCAACAATGAGATGATTGAGGTCAATTCCAATGATCTTGTGATGAAGACAGCCATCAACACCCAGAGAGAGAACCATGGAAACACGAGTATGGACCACAACAGAGCATTCTCACTCTATTATTTGTTTGCCTTGTGTTTTCTTTCTCAGTTTTTCTTTTTCTTCTTTCTTGATTTGATTTTTCTTGTGCAGCAAGATAACTGTATAAATATGTATACATATATTAGATTTAACATGTTTTGTCTTACCTGCTATCTAGGGGAGGGAGTGGGGGGAAAGGAGGGGAAAATTTGGAACAGAAGATTTTGCAAGGGTCAATGTTGGAAAAATTACCCATGCATATGTTTTGTAAATAAAAAGCTATAATTAAAAAAAAAGAATTGAATACCTTAGTTCTGGACAGACCCTCAGAGATCATGCAGTGCAATGGGAAGTTCTGAAAACAGTAGTATATGGTGCCAGCCCCTTTTCAGTGTTGCAAGCATTGGCTTTATTCCTTTTTTTTTTTCCTTGAGGCTGGGGTTAAGTGACTTGCCCAGGGTCACACAGCTAGGAAGTCTTAAGTGTCTGAGACCAAATTTGAACTCAGGTCCTCCTGACTTCAGGGCTGGTGCTCTATCCACTGTGCCATGTAGCTGCCCCACAGTATATGTTAAATCCAATATGTGAATATATATTTATACAATTATCTTGTTGCAGAAGAAAAATCAAATCAAACCAGAAAAAATAAGAGAAAATAAAATGCAAGCAAACAACAATAAAAAAAGAGTGAAAATGCTATGTTATGAACCACACTCAGTCCTCTCTCTGGGTGTAGATGGCTCTCTTTATCACAAAATCTTTGGAGCTGGTCTCAATCATCTCATTGTTGAAAAGAGCCACGTCCATCAGAATTGATCCTAGTATAATCTTGTTGCCGTGTACAATGATCTGGTTTTGCTCATTTCACTCACCATCAGTTGATGTAAGTCTCTCCAGGTCTTTCTGAAAACATCCTGTTGGTTGTTTCTTACAGAACAATAATATTCCATAACATTTGTATGCCATAACTTATTCAGCCATTCCCCAACTGATGGGCATCCACTCAGGTTCCAGTTTCTTGATTGGCTTTATTCCTATCTGATGATTCAAACTTAAGTTTTTCCTTAACTGTTTACTCAACTTCATGACACTTTATTATTCTGCAAACAAATATTTAAATGGTTAGGGATTTTTGGCCTTTTAAAGGAACCTGGTGGTGAATTCTTTTGTAAAGAGAAGAATTCTTTTTCAATACAAAGCGTCTCCTGATTTAACTTTCTAAAAGGTTATATATACATGGACATATACATATATAAATGAACATTCATAGTGTATATTTGTATATATTTGTGTATTTGTGTATATGCTGTTTTTTTAAATATCAAGTACAGTCTTATTCCATAGCCCAATTCATTGAGAGGCAGTATTTTATTAGGATTAAATGCTTGATTTGGACTTAGGAAGATTTGTGATCTTCAGGATCGATTCTTTAGGAAGGTACTGCATAGTTAGCAGTGATTTAACCTTCTTATGCCTTGTTCCACAATTCTGTACAAAGGAGCTTAACATTGCCTATAGAACCCACTTTGCAAGGTTGTGGGTTATGTATATGTGCTTTGTGGATTCATGTTTCTTTTTATTGACCCATTCATTGGAAGGTATTGGGGTAGAATAAGTGAGTTAGTGATTTGTGCCAGTCTAGAGGCATATTCATCTTTGGATAGCTAGGTGGCACAGTAGATAGCGCATTAGTCCTCGAGTCAAATCCAAACTTAAACTCTTACTAGTAGAGTTCAAACCTAGCCACAAATACTAGCTATGTGACCCTGGGTAAGTCTTTTAACCCTGTTTGCCTCAGTTTCCTCATCTATAAAATGAGCTGGATTAGGAAATGGCAAACTATTCCAAGAAAATCCTTTAAAAGGTCAGACATGACACAACAATAACAACGAAGCATCTTAGTGCAATGACAAGAGTGTCGCACAGGACCTGAGTTCAAATCTAGTTTTTTCCTCAGTCTGTGGAATGTTAGATAAATCCCTTAATTTCCTTGGGCCTCAGTTTCCTAATCTGTAAAAAGAGGCGATTGGATCGATGACTTCTAAGGTCCCTTTTAATGCTAACCTCATCTCTCTTGGTCTCAGTTGTTTCATCTATAACATGGATTAAAATGGGAGGATTGGCCTGGGTGATCCCTCCCAGCTCCTAATTTCTCTGTTAGCCACTGATGTTCTTCCTTGAGCCAGAGAAGGAAAGAGCTGCTCTCTCTTGTGCATGAGGGGATGGAGGACTTCAGATCCTTTTGCCTTTCTTGGGCTCCACAGATGCTCTGAGAGAGGCTGCAGTTACAATCTAGGTCACTATTGTGCTCCCCTACAGACAGAAAATGGAAGCTGAACCTCCCAGGTGCTGTTAAGTGCATGCTAAGGAGATGGGGAGGGGGAGCCTGCAGGGAGATGGAGATGGGCTTGCTCTGGTCCCTATTGTCCCCTCCCTCCTGCCGCCTCCCCCCTCCCTTGCCAGACTGGTTACCTCATAGCTCTCACTTCATCTTGCAGAATTCATTTCCCAGCAAGAACGCATTGTCACGGTCCCTGTGGCTCCTCATCAGCAATCCCTTTGTCTTCATTTTGCCTCTCACCATACCTCCTGTTGATTCTGGGTTCGATTTAAAAGCTCTCACCTCATAATGCAGAGAGTAGATAACCTGTAAATAATATTCAGCTAATCCCCTTCCCAGCAGGGCTCCAGGGGGATGGCCACTGAGGAGGGAAGTCATTTTAGAACTTCTGGTCAAAATAAGAAATAAAACTCTGCAGAGCTTGCTGGCTCAGATAAAATGGCCAAGCCCTGCATCCAGGGACAACCAAAAGAGCAGTGGACTTTCTGGCAAAGGGTGTGGATTTGACTGTTGCAGCTGTTACTTACTAGAGCTCTTGGGCAGCAGGGATTCTTTTTATCTTTCTTTGTATCCTGGAACTTAAGAGCATCTGGCACCTGGTAGGTGCTTAATAAATGCTTGTTGGTTGGTATTTTCTGTTACTTAGTTTCTCCTTCTATAAAATGGGTATTGAAGTTAACTGTCTGCTATAAATCTCTAAGACTCTTATAAAAATTTGGAACTTTTGAGTGACCCTTCAGCAATTGAACTCATCAAAACTGGGAAGGATAGCCAATCTGTTGGGTGACAACTAGTATTCAGATGCAAGGAAATATTTATTAAGCATCTACTGGAGTGAGAAGAAAAGGAGAAATAAGTACCTGCTATGTGCTAGACACTGTCCCAAGCACTTTTTATATATGAACTCATTTGATCCTCACAACCTTTGCAAGGTGGGGGCTGTTATCCCCATTTTACAATTGAGGAAACTGAGGCTGAGAATGGTTAAGTGACTTGCCCAGGACCACACACCTAATAAGTGTCTGAGGCAGAATTTGAACTCAAGAGCAGCCATTCTATATACTGTTTCATTTATCTCTTTGGTTCCCTTTCTCTTTCTCTTTTCCCTCTCTTCCTTCCTACATGAGGATGGATTGAAGGAACTGGGGAGGTTGAGCCTGGAGAAGATGAGATCCATGAGAGCAGGATGGCTATCTTTGCAAGAATGTTACGATTTGGTTCTTCTTGGCCATGTTAGAAGTTTGCAGAGGTGGATTTCAGCTTGATGTAATGAAGATCTTAACAATGAAAGCTGTTCCCAAATGTCATAGACTTCTATGGTGGGTCTGGAGATCTCCAAGGAAAGGTTAAATGAATACCTAGTGGTCAGTTGGTGTTTCACCTGGCATTTTATTAAATACTCTGTGCTTAAGCTTTGGGAATACATTGTTTTGTTCAGTTGTTTCAGTCATGCCACTCTTTGTGACTTCCTTTGGGGTTTTCTTGGCAAAAGTAATGGAGTGATTTGCCATTTTCCTTCTCAGTTCATTTTACAGATGAGGAAACAGTGATAAACAGAGTTAAGTGACTTGGGAATTTAAGAAAAGACAAAAAGACAGCCCCTGCCCTCAAGGAGCCTATGTTCTAACAGAGGAGACAATACAAATAACTAGGTTATATAAAAGTTCTAAATAAAGTAGATGGAAAGCACTCTAAAAGAGGAAGGCATTAGAACATGAGGGATCCAGGAAAAGTCTCCTACAAAATGTAAGAATTAAGCTAACTCTTGAAAAATTTTTTTCAATAGTGTTTTATTTTTCCAAATACATGTAAAGATAATTTTCAACATTCATTTTTAGAAGACTTTGTGTTCTAAATATTTTCCCCTTTCTCCCTTACCTTCCTTTTTATACATATTTCCCTATTTGTCATGTGCAAGAAAAATGGACCAAAAGAAAAAAAAACATGAGAAAGAAAAAAAAAACAAATAAAAAGGGGAAGACACTATGATTCAATCCACATTTAGTCTCTATAACTCTTTTTCTAGATGTGATTGGCATTTTCCATCCCAATAGCATGGGATTGCTTTGAATTATTGAGAAGAGCCAAGTCTATCACAGTTGACTATCACATAATCTTGTTTTCCTGGTTCTTTTCACTTTACTCATCATCAGTTCATGTAGGTCTTTTCAGGCTTTTCTGCAATCAGCCTGTTCATCATAGAGAACAATAATATTTCATTATCTTCAAATACTATAGCTTATTCATCCATTTCCCAATTGATGGGTACCCACTCAATTTCTAGTTTCTTGCCACTACAACAAGAATTAAGCTGAGTCTTGAAGGAAGCTAGGGATTCTAAAATGTGGAGATGATAGAATTTCACATTGGAGTACAGCAAGTACAAATGCATGGAGTTTGGAGATGCAATGTGTTTGAAGAACAGCGAGGGGACCAGCTAGATGTTTAGAGAGTGATTGGAAAGGAGTAAAGTGTAAGAACACAAAGATAGATGTCTGAAGATATATCTGAGGTCTTCTCTTCTGATTGGACCATTAATTGGTGATGTACATAGGGCACTCATACTTTGTTCTCTGCTTTTCTCCTTACTCAAACAACTTGTCTGCCTCCTCCTCAGCAGTCTTGCATTCCTCCCCCTTTTATCTCCTACTATTTCTAGCTCCCTTTTATGTATTGTCTTTCCCAATTAGAATGTAATCTTTTTGAGGATAAGGATTGTCATTTTTGTTTGTCTTTGCATCTTCAGTACTTAACATAGTTTCTGACCTATTAAATGCATAAGAAACTTAAACACTCTCTGTCTCACTTCTTTCTCTCTCTCTCCATCTCCTCTCTCCCCCCACTCTTTCTCTCTCTCTCTCTCTCTCTCTCTCTCTCTCTCTCTCTCTCTCTCTCTCTCTCTCTCTCTCTCTCTCTCTCTGTCTCCCTCCCTCCCTCCTGCTCTTACTCTATTTTCTCTCTCCTTTCCTTTCTCCCTTCTTCCCCCGCTGTGTCCTTTTCCTTCTCTCTCTGTCTTTCTCTCCTTTCTCTTTCTCCTCTCCATCTATGCATTCAACCTATTTTATCTAACCTAATTTATCCCTTTCTCTCTTTATTCTAAACTATATATCAATTTATAATTTTCTCTTCATGTATGTGAATTTATGCACAGACTAGTATACATGTGTATTTACATATACATATATACATGTGCATAAATTTATGTATATATATTTCTCTCTCTCATCTCCTTATCCACCCATTTCTCATTTATCTCTCTCTATTGCTATATATATGTATAAACACACATACTTATATGTATATACACAATATATTTACATACATGTATATAAATGTGTGTATGTGCATATTCTATGTGTATATTCCTTCCCCTCCTTATTCACCCATTTCTGATCAGACTACAGCTGGCAGGGGTTGGGTTTCCAGGATGTGCTTAAGGACATGGGTAGGATGACAGCCTCTCATTCCTGTTTATGTTGCTGGTGGTGGTTGTGTGGATGACACTTGTTGGCCACACTTGGGTTTGGTCTGGGTCAGGTTAGTAGATCAGTTCCCACTCAGGTCCTTACTCTTTGCTATCCCTGCTTGGGACTGGCTTCACTCCCCACCAGACAGCCTAAGAGGGACATGTGTGTATTTCTGGAGTGGGGTGCGTATACAGGGAGGCTGGTGGGGAAGAGGAGAGGTGGGTGGGTTCTGAAGTTTGCCAGATCTCTCCCCTTTCTGTACTTGCCATCTAGGCCTGGCCACACATGGCCCAACTAGCACCCATTTAGCAAGGATGCTTAAAATAGGACATGATCATCCTGTCTCTCTCCTTTCACAGCCAAACTCCTAGAAAAAAGCTGTCTACGTTTCTTGCCTCCACTTCATTGCCTCCCACTCACTTTTCAACCCCTTGCAATCTGGCTTCAGACCTTGGCTGATAGCTGTTCTCTCCAGAGTTACCAATGATCTTTTAATCACCAAATCCAATGGAATTTTCCCCTCTGTTCTCATCTTGACCTTTCAGGAACATTTGACACTGTGGTACCTTTTTCCTTTGGTTAGCTGGGTAGTACAGTGGATATATCTTGGGATATGGTCAGGAAGACCTGAGTTCAAATCCAGCTTCAGACACTTCCTTACTTCTATCCTTCTGGGCAAATGACTTTAACTTCTGTTTGCCTCAGTTTCCTCAACTGTAAAAAGAGGATAATAATAGTAGCTTCCAGTGTTGTGAGGATCACATGAGAATAATATTTGTAAAGTGCTTAGCACAGTGTCTGGGATATAGTAGTTGCTTAAGAAAAGCTTGTTTCCTTTTCTCTCATCTCTTTCTCTTGTCAAGTTGATGACATTTCTCTCTTTTGCTTCTCTCACCTTTCTGACCAGTTCTTAGTCTTCTTTGTAAGATTATCATCCATGTCTCTCCCTCTAATAATGGGTGTGTTCCAAGACTCTGTCATGGATCCTTTTCTATTTCTCTATGTTCCTTTTCTTGATAACCTCATTTGCTCTCAAGATTCAATGACCATCTCTATGCTAATGACTCTTAGACCCGGATCTGCAGCCTCTTGCCTCTCCTAAGCTCCTTCCATTTCTACCTATTAGATATTTCCATCTAGAAATCTGTGTGGCATTTTAAATTTAACAAAACACAAGTCATTATCTTGAATCAACACTCAAATCATAAAGCATTTATTAAGCACATGTTGTATGCTCAATAACTGTGCTGTAATTGGGGATACAAGGAAAAAAGTGACATGGCCCCTGCCCTCTATTGGATTACATTCACAGCTCTCTTCCTCCAAGCTGTCATATTTGGTGGGGATACCACTGTTTCCTATCACCCAGATTTTTAATTTCAGGGACATATCTGACTTTTCCTTCTCCCTTCTCTGTATCCAATGAATTGCTATTGCTGGTGAGTCATTTCAGTTGTACTGACTTTTTGTGATCTCATTTGGTGTTTTCTTGTCAGTGAGACTGAAGGGGGTTTGCTATTTCCTTCTGCAGCTCATTTTACAGAAGAAAAAATTGAGCAAAAATGGTTAAATGACTTGCTCAAGGTCACTTAGCTAGTAAGTGTCTGAGGCCAGATTTGAGCTCATAAAGATGAGTCTTCTTGATTTCAGGCCCAGGATTTTGTACACTACGACACCATGTAGCATTGTTTATTTTTGTCTCCACAGAATCTCTCTCATCTACCTGGATTGTGTAATAATCTTGACCTCTGATCTTGTCTCTGTTCAGTTTATCTTGTACATATTTACCAAATAGTTTTCCCCAAAATACCAGTGTGAACATGGCATTCATCTGCTCAAGAAGCTTCAGTGGCTCCCAGTATTCAATAGCCTAAGGATAAAATATGAATTTCCCAGGTTGACATTTATGGCAGTGCACAACTTACATTTTCAGGCTTCCTTTCTATTGGTTCTCTTCATACACCTTATAAGTCCAGCCAAACTGACCTATTTCCTATTCCCTGAACTCAGCATTTCATCTTTCCTTTTTTTCTGTGCCTTTGTATAAACTGTGCCCCATGCCTGAAATGCCTTTCTACCTCATCTCTGCCTCTTAAAATCCTGAGCTTCCTTTTTTTTTTCTTTTTTCTTTTCTTCTGAGGCTGGGGTTAAGTGACTTGCCCAGGGTCACACAGCTAAGAAGTGTTAAGTGTCTGAGATCAAATTTGAACTCAGGGTCCTCCTGAAGTCAGGGCTGGTGCTCTCTCCACTGCGCCACCTAGCTGCCTCCCTGAGCTTCCTTTTTTCAAGCAATCAATTATTGAGTTTTGAAATTGCCTATGTTTCAGGCACTCTACTAAGTACAAGGGATATTAGGACAAGAAACCAGAAACAGCTCCTATTTTTCATGAGGTTGCATGGTTCCATGAGTTAAAGTTAAAGACTGAACTCATGGATTACCTCTTTTAAGAAGGCTTTACTGATTCCCCCTAGTTATTAGTGCTACTTTCACATAATATGGGTACACAGGAAGTACATAAGGTTTTTTATCCATTCATTCAAATTACCATGCATATACTTATCTGTTTACATGCAGCATATCCTAAGTGGAATGTAAACTACTCAAGGGTAGGGACTAAATTTCACTTTCTCTTTTTACTTTCAGTGACAAGAATAAAACGTAGCAAATAACAAGCATTTAATAAATGCTTGTTGGATCCAATTATATTGAATTGGAAGCTTCTAAATGATCTGTAGAAGAAAACGCCCTATTTCCTTTTGCGTTGGTGCTTTGGAATCTCTGTCCCTCTCTACCCCCCACATTCACCCTAACTGAAAACATTTCCCCACTGTCTGTACTGGGCATAAACATCCCCATTTCTGGTCTGACATGATATTCAAACCTAATGCTCTTTTCACTGTGCTATAGGCCCTTTTCATAGCAGTGAGGGGATTTAGAGATTCAAGGCCTGTTGGCCAATAAAGATTGATTCCTAGGTCCTGATCTGCCCAGTGACTCTAAAAGGTATTAATACAGAATAATCAAATGAAGAGTAGAGGCCGTGTGGTTGGGTGGCTAGAGCATTAGCCTCAGAGTCAGGCTGATTTGGCTTCCAGTCCTACCTTGACACAGACTAACTGGATTCCTGAGTAAGTCAGTGAACTGCCCAATATCCTGGGTGACTGTCCAAGGCCTGGAAACTGTAGAGTAGGAGCTCCTGCTTCAACTGCTTTGGTAGAAAGAGTTTCCTCATGGACTCACAGGTCTTAAAAATAGAAAGAATAGACATTCTTTCCTCTAAGAATCCCGTCTCTTCAAGTTGTGAATTCCTAGGATTTGTGGCTTAACACAGCCATTATAGTATAGTAATACTTAATAAATGCTATCCATCCATCATCTATCTATCTATCTATCTGTCTATCCATCCATCCATCCATCCATCCATCCATCCATCCATCCATTCATCCATTTACCTTATCTATTTATATATCACAATCTATTCATCTATTATCTATCTACTTATTTATTATCTACTTATCTATTTATCTACCTCTCTCTCCATCTATATATCCAACTATCATCTGTTGAGCTTTATTTCTTCCAATCTCTGCAGCCATCTCTTTCTATTATATATCTATCTGTCTGCTTATCTATCTAACCATTTATCTTATCTATTTTTTATTACCATCTATTCATCTATTATCTATTATCTGCTTATCTATTTACTTATCTCTCCATCTATATATCCAACTATTATCTATCTGTGGATCTCTATTTCTTCCAATCTTTGCAGCCCTCTCTATTTCTATTATTTATCTATCTATCTAATCTATTAATAGTAGAGTGATGACTAGTAGTCAAGAAGGTCTGAGTTCAGATCTTCCCTCAGATACCTACTAGCTATATGGGCCTGGGTAAGTCATTTTTACTTCTTAACCTTTCAGCTTCAATTTCCTTATCTATAAAATGGAGATAATAACACCGCTCACCTATAGGTTCTTATGAGAATCAAAGGAAATTACACGTGTTAAGTGCTTTGCAAACCTTTGCTATATAAATGCTATATATTCTCTCTCTGTTATATAAATATATTCTCTCTCTGCTATATATTCTCTCTGTTTCTCTCTTTCTTCCCATCTTCTAGTCTCTTTAACTTTTGAATCGGGGCTAGGCTTTGTGATGTTCCTTCTGCCCCGATCATTGAAAGACACACAAGTATATGCCCCTGGAGTGAGGAAGGATGCCAGGTCTCCAATAAGGCAGGCCATGCTAACCATCTTGGCAGAGTATTGTAGCTGGCGAAGTGTGACTCCATCCCAGGGGCATATCTCGTTTTAGTTCTTACCATCTGAGCCACTGAATCAGGACCAGGTCATCTCCACTGAGAGAAAATCTCTTCTCTATTCTAGATAGTTAACCCCCCCCCCAAAGCAAATCAGTAATAACTTGGAACTTTGTCCTAACCAGAATTCCAGGTCACTGAACAAGTTTAACATAGGAGTCTTTCAATTTCTTTGTCTTTGTCAATAGTGACATAAGCAAAGACAGGCCTTATTTCTCTCTTAAAAGTTTGGGACTTACTTTATAGATGTGATCTTCTCTGATCCAAACTGCAAATCTGTGATTTAGTTATTAGTCAATCATTATGTACCTGCTGTATACAAAGTACAAAGTCCTTTAGAATGTAAACTCCCCAAGGACAGGGCCATTGCTCTAGTTGGTCGATGAAGGAAATTCAGGGTAACTGAAATGAATATTTCCTGTCTTGGAAATATCTTCAATAGGTTGTAAGTTCCTTGAGGAAAGGAAATATGTTTTTTTTTTAATCAAGGCACATAGTAGATGCTTAATATTTATTGAAATATTTGTAGATATATAAGAACAAGCTAGCATCCAAATCCATTTCTGCCTCCTGGATTAGGGGGTCTTTCTGTTATCTCTTGATCTCAAGAGAAATGTTTTGGACTTTATGTGAGATGTCCCTAGCCTGATTTTCCTCCTCCCCCTCCAATGCCTTCAGATGAGGAATACAAGGGAGATGGTGTCTTAATTGGTTGGGTGTGATCAGTACCTGAATAAGAACTGCCATTCCAATGCCTTGGGGATCAGAGATCAGAGATTTTATTTATGGATTTCCCTGTGACAGAATTGCTACAGTAGATAATTCCAATAACGGACAGAAAGTTATATGGCTTGAGTTTTTTAAAATTCACATTCTTCCTCCATTCGATTTCCTTTCTGGTCTATTTTGAACATCAGATGAAAAGTCCAAGTTAGTTTTTTTTTTTTGGCTTGGCCACAGCAATCTCTGATTGCAGAATCCTGAGAGGAAAAATCCCCAGGTGCAGTTATTCCCTACCTGGAAAGGGATAGCATTTCCTGGGGTTGGCAGAGCTGAGACTTTCTTCCTCCCTTTCATCTCAGAGTTAGAATCACTAGTCAGGATCCATGCGGCAGAAACCTGATTATAATAATGATGGATAACATTTACAAAGCTCTTTAAGGTTTGCAAAGTACTTCACAGGCATCATTAAAAATATCTTAACAGATAATCCTTGGAGGTAAGCATGCTTGGACCCATTTCATAAATGAGGAAACTGAGGCTCAGAAAGATTTATAGGATTACATGTCCAGAAGCCATTTAATCTAACTATCTCAAATTAAAAATCTGTCAATCTTTGCTTGAATGTCTACAGTGAGGAGAAACTCCCTAAGGGAGAGAAGAAGGGAAAGAGAACAAACATTTTAACATTCATAAGGTAACATTTCTAAAGCTAGAAGGGAACTCAGAAGCTATTTTCATTT